>NW_026294540.1:25129199-25319199 GCF_007827085.1 Peromyscus californicus insignis
TACTTCTGGTGGCCTCTTTCCCTGGATGTGGGTTTCGCAATCTTCTCTTGTTTTGGTGGCCTCTTTTTGGACCGCTCTGGTTTGTCTGGGAGACTTAGCTGGAGAGAAGAACCAGGGAGACCCTCTCTCTCTCTTTTATTTTTCTGTTTGTTTTTGGAGGCAGGGTCACACAGCCCAGGCTGGCTTTAGACATGCTGTGTAGCCAAGGATGACCTTGAACTTGTGACCTTCTTGCCTCCACCTCTCCAGGGGCTGGGGTTACAGACTGTGTGCCAGCGTGACTGGTTTTTGAAGAGCTGGGGGTGAAACCTAGGGCTTTGTGCAATGCTAGGCCAATGGAGAGCCTGGGAAACTGAGGCAGGACATGTGCTCTCACGGTGCCCACTGAAAGCATGGAGGTTCAGAGACACCCAGTCCCAGAGACCAGAAATAGCTCAGAGCAAGCATTCCGTCATCAATGCTAGACATGTAGTGGGACTTTGGCAAGGGACAGCAGGAGGGCTCTGGGTATGTGGAGGACTGGAACTTGCTCACCTGGACCTGGAGAGATTTATTGTTGACATTACCACTGAGACAGAGTCTCAGGCAGCTCGGACAAACCTCATTCAACCTTGCAATGTAGCAGAGGCCAGCCTGGGTACTCTTTGTCCTCACTGTGCCCCCTGCTCTAGGGACCCCAGGACCCAGCCCGTCTGGGACACCATGTAGCCTGGCCTCCTTCCCCATGCTGGCTTCCTAAAGGGTTTCCGTTCTTTTCATTCCCATTGTTCTCTCAGCTGCCTGCCTGATTTTGCAGGCCCTGACCTACCCTCACAGGCCAGGCTGGGAGGCGCACAAACCGGCCCAGCTGGAGAGTGGGGGCACAAAGCCGGGCTCCGGCTTCTTATTGTTGTTGTTGATGATGATGATGATGGACACATGCTCACCTTGCATGCGTGAAGCCTTAGCCTGGCACGCACGACGCCATCCCCAGCAGTGCATAACCCAAGTGTGGGAGTGCACGCCTGTAATCCCAGTGCTTGGGAGATAGATGCAGGAAGATCAGGAGTTCAAATTCACCCTTGACTATAGACAGAGTTCAAGGCTAGTCTGGGCCACATGGGACTCTGTCTCAAAAAGAAAAGGCAGGATCTCATTATGCATCCTAAACTGTCCTCAAACTTTTGGTCCCCCTGCCTCAGCTTCCTGAGGGGTGGGATTTCAGGCACAAGCCACTATGCTGGGCTCAGGTTAATTCCCACTACAGGAATATGGGAGTGGGGGGTGTGTGGGGGGGGGGGTACCTCTTCTGGGCATTCTTGGTAGAGGTGCTAAGTAGGAGCTCTCTGAGAAGGTTCTGACAGCCCTGTGTTTGTACCCTGGCTGGGACACTTCTGCTGAGCCTCAGTTTCCTCAACTGTAAAATGGGAGTGATAAGGGACTCTCCCCCAAAAGAAGTTGGGGGCAGTATGTGGGATGTGACATTATCAAGTCTATTTCTCGGATGTGGTGGCTCGTGTCTATAATCCCAGCACTTGGCGGGTAGAGTACTAGCACCCTGGAGGCCGAAGCAGGGAGTCTCCAGGACAAGTTGGTTAGCTAGGCTGCTTGCCAAATCAGCATGATCTGGGGTCAAGGGGATGCCCCATTTTGTTTCGTTTTAAGATTTATTTGTTTTTATTTTATGAGTGTGAATGTTTTGTTGCATGTATGTCTGTGCACCAGGTGTGCCAAGTACCTACGGAGGCCAGAAGAGGGCGTCAGATTCCCTCTGGAACTGGAGTTACAGACAGTTGTGAGCTGCCCTGTGGGTGCCGGGAATAGAACCTCAGTCCTCTGGAAGAGCAGTCAGTGCTCGTAACTGCTGAGCCATCGCTCCAGCTCCCAAGGGATGATACCCCATCTTAACACACAAAGATGAAAGCAGCTGAGGAAGAACCCTGACATCAACATCTGGCTTACACACACACACACACACACACACACACACACACACACACACACACACACAAACACACATACCCACACACACAAACACACATACCCACACACGTGTGTGTGTGTGTCCACCATCTGACAAAACAACAAAAACAAAAACAAACACACACAAGCATACCATACACGCCTACACACGAAAAATAGATGCAATGAATAAGAAAATTCTTGCCCGTGTCGGTTATTATTCACAAGTGTCTCCGACGCATGTGTTGGCTAACTCACATTTTCCGTGGCCAGGGAGGGGCAAGGCAAGTCTTTCGATCTTAGCTGCTTGCGGCTCCAGGGCCCCAGGCTAGAGGTTGCAGCTGTAAAGAATTCCTTTCAATCGGGTCCAGTGATGCTCCGATAAGCCTGGACCACAGGATACAGCATCACCAGGCCGAGGAGGCTGTAAGCCAGCACCAGAGCAGAGGTCATTCAAAGCAGGCAGGCTCTGGACTGGGGAGGGGGGGACCTCTATTCTCCGTGGTCCCAGTATCATTCTTTTTCTCTTGTTTTCTTCCTCACACCTACCTGCTCATCCACCCTGCCCATCAAACATCTGTTCTCTATCCCATGGTTGTGTACACACGCACATACACACGCACACACAGACAGACAGACAGACAGACAGACAGACACACACACACACACACACACACACACACACACACACACACCCTCCACAGGACTCTTAACAGGCTCAGGAGAGGATGGGAACAATGTAAGAGCCGGAGGATGGGGTATAGTGCTCTGAAATGTTGTCTTCCAGACAAGTCGTGAGTGTTACACTCTTGAACCCATCCGCACAAGATGGAGCCTCCAAACCATCCATCATGGGTGCGGGAGGGGTTCACAAGGTCCTGCCCCTCTCCAAAGATCTACAAGTAATGAATGGTTGCTGGGGGAGGGAGAGAGATTTTCTTCAGTGGTGTAGCCTCTGGTAAGCTGCCTCTGCTCTGGTAAATAGCTGAGCTCCTGGAAGCAACTCTAAACTCACTGGGTCACACACACACACACACACACACACACACACACACACACACACGTGACATGGAAGTAGAGGGGGGACTAGTTGGGAAGAGGAAGGGGACCACCAGGATTAGGAGGGGGACAAGAAAGGGTGTTGAGGGTGACTAGGATCAAAATGCATTACACATACTATGAAAATGTCACGACAAAACCCATTACTACGGATTTAATAATTGCTAACATGAAACAGAAGAATAATGTCTGCCATATTCCTGACAGAGAAGCCTGGACCCATCCCTTCGTGACAGGGGGTGTGGCTTTGGAGTCCCAAGTGTTTTAGCTCATGATGGTTGTCTATCTTGAAGCCAGAAGGACTAGGGCCAAGCAAGACGGCTCAGCAGGTCAAGTCACCTGATGACCTGAGTTGAATTCCCCGGGACCCATGTTGTGGAAGGAAAGAACCGAGTCCCAGAAGCTGTCCCGTAACTACCACGTGTGCAATATGGCATGTATGCATGAGCGTGCACACACATCCAGTAAATACATGTAATTTTTAAAAGTAGTTATTAATGACTGAACTGAACACAGCCAGTTACGGGGCTGATAATATGGCTCGGTCAGTGGTGTATTTGCCTAGTAGTGCACAGGAGGATCAGGAATCAGCCTCAGTTACATGGGGAATCTGAGGACAGCCTGGGCTACATGAAACCCCGTCTCATTAAAAAAAAAATCCAGTTGTGGTGATGTTGAGTCCCTGCTCAGAAGGCCCCTTACCTTTGGGGTCCTCATCTTTTCCACAGGCTAGCCCAGTTCCCTCCAGCTGTCTTCTTTCCCAGTCTCTTCTCATCTGAGTCTCAAGGATCTGGGGACACCACCTGCTCCTGCTAGCCAAGCGTGGAAGTTGTCATTGGAGGGTTAGGCTCAGTGTCGTTCCCGTGAGGTGGGCTCCAAGGCAGGGACCCAAGGCTGTCCCCCCTCCCTTCCCGTTAGGGGAACTCCAAGAGAGGGCATGTGGACAGGCAATCCAGTGGTCCCAGAGGCTCTTTTAAGTAATGCCAACAGCCTCTCTCGGGTGGGCTAGTGCAGAGTGGCAGCTGTCACCAATCCGGACAAGGGACATGTGCGCAAAGTATGTTAAGCTGAGTCTGTTGCCAAGGCAAGCCCTTCAGGCAAAGCCCTGAGAACAGTGCCTGTCAGAAAGTCTGGGGAAACTCTCTGAAAAAAGGACCCCTACCTCAGGGCAAGGACCCCAGACAGACAGTGGAGATGGTGGCCGAGACAGCTCCTGACCCAGCTGGACACGGGCTCCAGCCCTCCAGATGTGCAGCCAGCATTCCGCTGTGGAGACGGGGCGGAGCAGCAACAAGGGCCCAGATGGGCCGTGTTAACCTAGAAACAGCTCTTCATGTCCAGATGCTCTGTGTTTAGCCAGCAAGCCAGCTTTGGTCTCCAGATGTGAGCCTGGGCTGGGGGGTGGGGAGTACATCACCCCAGATGTGCACATGGTGAACAAGAATGGCTGCAGGATCCAGCTGCTGCATCAGGGACCCGGGGGCTGGGCTTGAATTTCTCTATTCTAATATTTAGACTAGGGGGTGCCATCCAGCACCCCTGATCCCAACACTCTGGCCCCTAGATCAAGAAAGCTTTAAGATTCACAAATGCTAAGTTCCAGACGCCGGCAGAGCCCTGTGGTAGAAATAAGAACCAAGCCTGACTGGCCCAGGGCTCTACGAGCCAGACACTGGTCAAAAATGAGCCTCAGTTGAGACAAAGGGTCCGAGGTCCCTCTGAGTGCAGGTAACTCAAGCTGGAGGTGTGGTTCCGTTGGTAGGGTGCTTGCCTGGCATGTATGAAGCACTGAGTTTGATCCCTAGCATTGTATACACTGGTCCTGATGACTCTTGCCTGGAATACCAGCATTTGAGAGGTGGAAGCAGGAGGGTCAGAAGTTCAAAGCCAGGTTTAGCCACAGAGTAAGTTCGAGACCAGCTTGGGCATGCGCGAACACACACACACACACACACACACACACACACACACACACACACACCAGCCAATTAATAAATGTAGGTTTTTAAATATTTCGATTGCTTTACTATTATTTTTTATTGTTTATGCGTATGGCTGTTTGGCACGCTTGTATGTCTGTGCACCACATGTACGCCTACTACCCAAGAAGGTCAGAAGAGGGTATCAGATCCTCTGAAACTGGAGTTACAGACGATTGTGAGCCGTCATGGGGGTGCTCGGATTTGAACCCAGGTCCTCTAGAAAAGTAGACAGTGCTCTTAACCACTGAGCCATCTCTCCAGCCCCTACATGCAATTTTTCTTTTTTAAGTTTGAAGAACTGCCCAAGTAGAACCTCCCACCCCCAATCTCCTACCACCAGGGGCAGAAATTTAAAAAGCAAAGGTCACAAGACAAGAAGGAAACCTCGCCGGGCAGTGGTGGCGCACGCCTTTAATCCCAGCACTCGGGAGGCAGAGCCAGGCGGATCTCTGTGAGTTCGAGGCCAGCCTGGTCTACAGAGTGAGATCCAGGAAAGGCGCAAAGCTACACAGAGAAACCCTGTCTCGAAAAACAAACAAACAAAAAAATAAATAAAATAAAATAAAAATAAAAAATAAAGAAGGAAACCTCATCCTCTCCCGAATCCGAGGCAGGAAGGCATGGGGGGGGGGGCCATTGGAGGTCAAAGGTCAAGCCTACCTCCCCACAAGGCGGTAGAGAGGCCTGTACATAGACAACAGCCCCCGAGACCTGCTGAGGAAGAAAGCTATAAAATGGGCTGTAAGGTGTACATTGGGCTCTTTATGACCCGCTGGGGACGACATGGCCGCCATCCCGTGGCCTGGGTGGGGAGTCTAGCCAGGGAGCCTCCAGGCTGAGGCATGAAGTCCTCTAAAAGGCTGTGTCAGGCCAGGGCTCTGGGGAGGGGGCCGCGCCTCTCGTCTCTGGCAAGCCTCACCTGGTGCCAAGCCCAGAGCTGGGACTGCTGAGAGAGACTGTCAGTTCTGAGTGGAGTATGGGGGCCCCGGAGGGGGGATGTCATCCACAGAGGAGCCCCCTCACGCCCCACAAGCCTGAGACCCTGGGGGAAGATGATGGAGACTGCTCTCACGGCCATCAGAGTGGGGGGGCAGTCTCAGGTGGAAAGTTACCCGGGCTTGGGTGGGCTTGGTGGGCAGTTAATCTCTGGAGTGCCCACCGCACACTCACACAGGGATAACTAGGATTCCATCCCTGAATTGGGGGGGACCTTGATCATCCTCCCCCCCATTCTCTATGGTTATGTCTGAGGTGCTCACTGCAGTCAGCCCCCTATATAGCTTCTGAAGCCATTGCCTTATTTGGGGTCAGATGGGGTGAGGACCAGGGACACAGGGAGACACTTAAACATCAGTCCCCCTCACCCGGGCCCCAGAGAGGAGAGAGGGTTGGGAGCGGGTGCTGGTAAAGGGGGTCAGTGTAGGGCCGGAGACTGGGGCTGGGGGCCCTCTGGCAGTCGCGGCGGGACAGCCAAGGGCCCTGTGTGTCTTGGCCGAGCGGGACCCCTAGGCCTCCAGGTATGTAACAATTCTAGCCGTTTCCTGTCGTAATAATGAGAAAGGGGTTGGTATAAATATACGCGAAGCATAAATAAATACAGGCCGGGCCGAGGCTGCATAGCAGACAGATTGCGTGGAAGTGCCGGCCAGCCCTCCAGCCTGCTCCCCCCCTGCCTGCGGCCTCCCTCCCTCCACGCTTCTCCCCACTTGCTCTCTCGCAGCAGGCCAGAGCCCACTCCACACTCCAAAGCCTGAGAAAGATTGAACTGGTGACCCTCAGCCGCAGGACCTCGGAGTCTCTATCAGTGGACCATGGCCCCTGGGAAGCCAGTGGGCCTTAGAAGAGACAGCCAGGGCCACGGGGCCGGCTGGGAGGGTCGCGACATACGCATGGACTAAAGAATAGCCCTGTGGGGGTTGGGGTGCTGTAGCTGATCACACGTGGGGAAACTGAGGCTGACAGGCACTTCATGTAGCTAAAAATGTCCAGAGCTAGACTCCAACCCAAGGGGTTCTCACTCCGGGGTGTCTACTTTACGCACTGTTATGAGGCCTCTGAAGGGCTGGGGCGATGGCTCAGTGGATATGCTTGCCACAAAAGCATGAGGTCCTGAGTTCAAATCTCCAGAGCCCACATAAAACCAGGCACAATAGCACCCAGCCCCAGTGCTCCTGGGGTGAGATAGGAAGTGGGGGACATGAGAACCTCTTGGCCAGCTGCCCTGGTATATAAAGTGGGGAGCACGAGACTGTCTTTTTTGGTTTGTTGTTTTGTTTTGTTTTTTTTGAGACAGGGTCTCACTATGTAGTACTGGCTGCCCTGGAACTCACTCTATAGGCCGGGCTGGCCTTGAACTCACAGAGATCCACCCGCCTCTGCCTCTGGGATTAAAGGCTTTTTGCCATCACTGCCTGTCTTAACTGAAGAAGGAGGCAAAGACCAGAACCCGAGATTGTCCTCTGATCTCTACACGTGTGCCGTGGTCCACATACCATACTCACACATGGACGTGTTTCTAAAATTCCTTCCCCCAGGGAAATACGAACATCTATCTCTCCTTCCTAGAGTCCCACCAACACAGCAAGGTTCCATTCCACCGAAGTTCACCCCAGGGGACTGAGTTAATTAGGCTTACTCAGTTTGAGTGAAGGATTCTGGGCAGGAGAATGGGTGATTCCAAAGCAGCTACCCTGGAGTCTGCTTCCCTGCATGGCTGATATAGATGGTGCTCCCTCCCCCAGTCTTCCCCGGCCTGTGTACTCCGGCCCTCCCAAAGTCATGTGCAATTAGGGCAGGACAGCATACACATGGCGGCAGGGGAGGGATGGCTGGAATTTCAGGTGAGAGGGTCCCTTGAGCCTCCTCACCCCTCATTCTATGAGAGCACACCAACAGTCAGCCAACCCAGCCACGAGAATCTCTCGGGCACATGGACACAGCAGGGCTGATCGTAGGAAGAGGGCTGGTTGTTCATCTTGGATGACAATTCAACAATGTGGGGGAGGGGAGGGGGAGGGCGGGGGAGGGCAGCAACAAGGCTATTCTAATCCTTTCTCCCAAATCCTGGTCCCAGGCCACCAGGGTCTTTAAAAGGCTGGGGAATTTGTCTCCAAGGCTCTAAAGCAAATACAGCAATATCCTGGGGCCAGGGATCCCTGGGGTCAGATTCCATGCAGCAGTGCTAGGGCTGTGTACACAAGAGGCCTAACCAGTCTGCAGCTTCAGGCTAGCTTTCTGCTGGGGCTTTCCTTGGGAAGGAGGTGGGGTGGAGGCCCGGTGGGCTCTCCCTTATCATACTGTATACACAGGGGAAACTGAGGCCCAGACAGGGCAGAGCTTCATCCAAGATCACACGGAAAGGCAAGAATTCCCCAGTGAGGGGCTGGGGTGTGGCTCAGTGGTAGAGGCACCTGCCTAGAATTCCCCAGTGAGGGGCTGGGGTGTGGCTCAGTGGGAGAGCACCTGCCTAGAATCCCCCAGTGAGGGGCTGGGGTGTGGCTCAGTGGTAGAGCACCAGCCTACCCTGGAAATGGCCTCGGATTTCATCTCCAGGAGGAATGAGAATAAACAACACAAAACAAATACTTGGAAGGCTGAGACAGGAGGCTTGTGAGGTTGAAATCACAAGGCTACATAGTAAGACCCCATCACACACACACACACACACACACACACACACACACACACACACACACACACACACAAAGTAAATAACTATAAAAGTTAGCCAGGCATGGTGGTGTGTGCCTATAATCCTAGCTCTCAAGAACCAGAGGCAGGAGAATTGAGTGAATTTGAGGCCTGACTAGGCTATGTAGCCAGATCCTGGGTCCCAAACTAAACTATAAAATAAAATAAGGGCTGTAGAGACAGCTCAGTTAGTAAAGTATATGCTATGTATGTATGAAGCCTGGCCTCAACCCCCAAACCCCGTGTTAAAAAGGCTAGGTGTGTGGTACAGGACTGCAATCCTAGCCCTGGGAAGGTAGAGACAGAGGGCTCCCTGGGGAATCCATGGCCAGACAGTCTAGCAAAACCAGCAAGCCTCATTCGCAATGAGAGAGAGGTAGAAAGTAACAGAGGGGGCCAACCTCTGGCCGCCACAAGTACCTGCATGTATGCACATGTGCGCGCGTGTGCGTGCACACACACACACACACACACACACGCACACACACACACATGCATGCACACATGCACACACACACACACACACACACACACACACACACACACACACAGAACTACTAAAAGGAAAAACATGCCAGTATCACACATACGCTCACCTCAGTTCAGTGCCAGGGCTGATGCCACCCCAGCCCAAACCCCACCTTATTTAGCACTGTGTCCCCTGCTCAGACTTTTGTCACCTCCCCTCCTCTCCCTCTCTGGGCTTTGAACCTCTCTCCACTTGTTTGCCCACCCTGTTCTAGCCCGGGTGCCCTGAGGCCTACCTTGACCCCAAGCAGCTCAAACACCTTCCTGCGCCTGGAAACCCAGGTTTCCCAGCAATTTGTGGGTGCTCTGGAATCTAGGAGAAGCTGCCCTTTACTCAGGAGCTCATAGCTGTCACACACACACACACACACACACACACACACACACACACACACACCCCAATAACTGTTCTACCCTGAACAAAGAAACCACTGGCTGTCTCTCGAAGGCAGGTAAGTTGCTCCTTGGACTTGGAGGAACGACCTGCAAGACACAGCTAGCCTAGACATTTGCAGTCATCAGGGAGGCACTAGCTGCCTTGAAAATGAGGAAGGGGGTATTTGGTGGGAGTGGGGTAACCAAGGTTCTCTGACCCTCCCTGCACACACATGGGCGCCAGTTCTTGAGCTAGGGAAAGGGGTGGGGGAGGGGATGGCTGACTCTCAGAAAACCAGCCCCTCCTCTTTTCTCCTAAGAATCACTCACCTAAGACCCAGGCCAGAGCCTGAGCTAGAATGCGTCTGAAGGACCCTGCCCTCACTCACCAGTGAGGGGCTGTGGAGGCTGGATCAGTCTTCTCATGCCTGGGTGGGGAGATTGACAGTCTTTCCGTGATGTGACATTTTTGGAGACAGGGAAGAATAGACTTGTGGATTTGTGGACGAATGGAGGGAAGGGTGGACAGATATATCTGGGAATAGATAGATGGACTTGGGGGTGAGGGGATAGAAGAATGAATTTGGGGGTAGATGGATGGGTGGGTGGGGTAGGGTTGGTGAACTTTTGGATGGAGAGGATAGATGGGTGAATTTGAGATGGTTGGAGGGATGGAGAGATGGATGAATTTTGAGTGGATGGAGGGATGATGATGCATAGATGGAGGGAGGGAGGGAGGGAGGGAGGGAGGGAGGGAGGGAGGGTCCTATGGATGGATTGGCAGGTGTGCAGATGAATGGTGAGTGGGGAGATTGAGAGCTTTGTGTGAGGGAATGAAAGAGCTACTTCCAGACTTTCTTGAGAGTGATGCTCGCAAGAATTGGTCTACATCTCTAAACTGTGAGGTCCTGGCACCCCCCAGAGGCCAGAGTCTCTAACTGCCCAGTTCCCTTTAAGCCCCTGGAGAACTGAAAACCAAGGGCGTAGATTTAGTTAGAAGCCCGGGAAGCAAGGCCACCTGGAGACCTGAGCTGGCTGGGACATGTTCCGTGACCTTGGAAATGACCAATCCCCAAGGCTCAATTTTCTTGTGTGGAAAATGATAGTCAAGCCAGAGGCTGGGGTTGCTAGGAGACAATCCAAACCATATGTAAAGTGTCTGAGGAAGTTGATATGCGATACCTGAAAGGGGCTTGGGGAATGTGATTTCCATCCCAGAGGTGCCTGGGCCTGGGATTTCATCCATGTGTACCCAAGGACAAGCACACACAGATACACACATGCACACATGTGACACAGAATAGCTTTCCAGTCCAGCTAGGTAGAAGGATGATGAGTCCGAAAGGCAGGTGGGGGACACATTTATTCTCCGGGAGTTTCAGGCTGGGATGGGAGGGGCCCAGCCTCAGTGGTGGATTCTGGAATTAAGAACTGAGGCGAGGGGGGCCCTGAGGTCTCCTGGGACTTGGTTTCCTGAGCCTGGGCCAGTTGGGCTGTGTGTTCGAAGGCAGCCTGAAGCAGGTGGGAAGCAAGGCAGGTGACCCAAGTGACAAGGTAGGCCAGGTTCCAGGAGGTGAGTGTGGTCATGCGCTCCACCCATAGGTAGAGGCGTCTCAGGAGTGCCAGGGTTTCCAGCAACACAGAATTCTGCAGGAGGGTCCAGGCAAGCAAGAGCGTGGGTAAGGAAGGGCCAAAGGAACGGCTCAGAAAACTGAGTTTGAGCCCCAGTACCCACATGGTAGGAGAGAAACAAATCTTGTTTTTCTTGGACACCCACTTGTGTGCTGGCACAAGTATTCCTACACACATATGTGTGCACACACAAATGAATAATAATAATTTTTTTAAGT
This sequence comes from Peromyscus californicus insignis, assembly GCF_007827085.1. Classification (NCBI taxonomy): domain Eukaryota; kingdom Metazoa; phylum Chordata; class Mammalia; order Rodentia; family Cricetidae; genus Peromyscus; species Peromyscus californicus. The sequence goes on from NW_026294540.1 coordinate 25,140,625, forward strand.
AACATTCTATGGGGCTGGAGAGATAGGTTAATGGGTAAGAGCATAAACCGCTCTTGCAGGGGACTTCAGTTCAGTTCCCATTATCCACATCAGGTGGCTCACAGCTCCTTGTAACACCAGCTCCAGGGAATCTGATGTCCTCTTCTGGTTTCTGGGGACGCCTGCATGTGCACACACACATGCACATGCACACACACACACACATACACACACACACACACACAAATACAAACAATTACACACGAACACTCACACACTCTATTTAAAAATAAGAATAAAAAATTAGAAAGAAAAAGAGCTTGCTAGGGACTGGAGAGATGGCTCAGCGGTTAAGAGCACTGGCTGCTCTTCCAGAGGTCCTGAGTTCAATTCCCAGCAACCACAGGGTGGCTCACAACCATCTGTAATGAGATCTGGCGCCCTCTTCTGGCAGGCAGGCATACTCGCAAGCAGAACACTATACATAACAAATAAATCTTTAAAAAAGAGAAGAGAGAGAGAGAGAGAGAGAGAGAGAGAGAGAGAGAGAGAAAGAAAGAAAGAAAGAAAGAAAGAAAGAAAGAAAGAAAGAAAGAAAGAAAGAAAGAAAGAAAAAGAACATGCTAAGTGGGCCCCAGGACCTGCCCATGGCCAGTACTGAGCGCTCTTGATCACAGCCAGAGTCCCCAGCCTATCAGCATCCCCAGCCTGCATCCCTGTCAACCCACCTGGCTGGGCAGCCAGCCCAGACTGAAGTGATGAGCTTTCTGTACCAGCCTCCAGGTCAACAGCAGCATCAGCAAGGCCACCAGCATCAGGCTATGCAGACAGGAGATAAACAGGTCCCTGAAGGTGGTGGCTGCAGACAGGCCCAGAGGTTCCCAGGCACCTAGGTGCCCCAGGGCCAGTCTCACAGTATGAGTGCAGCACAGCCCGACTTTGTATGCCAGCCTGGGTCCGCAGAGCAGCAACCACAGCGGGGCCCACAGCAATGCCAGTCCAGCTCGAAGGGCCAAGCTCAGGATGCAGGTTATGATGACTCCCAGAAGCTGGTGGGTCTGGTCACGGCCGGAGCCCCGGGCCTCCTGGGCCAGCCCCGACACCCACTGCTGAAAGACAGCCATCTTCAGGAGCAGGAAGCGGTACAAGTGCGTGCGGTTCTGGAGCAGCTGCAGGAAGACAGGGACACCAGCGTTACCAGTGCCGCCCAACTGGGTGGAACCCAACCTGTGCTTTAGACATAGGGGCTGCCCAGTCACTGTGGGCCGAGTCTCGGTTCACTTGACTGCACAAGAAAAGTCCCTCTTTTATTTGATTGATTGGTGATGGATTGATTGATTGATTGATTGATTGATTTGACTTTGGTTTCTTTTGTGACAGGGTCTCTCTATGTAGTCCTGATGGTCCTGGAGATCACAAAGCTCCTCCAGCCTTTGCCTCCCTGAGTGCTAGGGTTAAAGGTGTGCGCCACCACCGCCCGGCCTATAATCTTTAAAGAGTGACTTCCAAGCATGGGGATGTAGCTCAGCTGTGGATAAAACCAAGAAACGTGGTACATGCCTGCAGACTCAGCAGTTGGGAGGTAGAGGCAGAAAGATCAAGAATTCAAGGTTTTCTTTGGCTCCATAGGAAGTTCAAAGCTAGCCTAGTCTACAGGAAACCAAGCAAAGGAACAAACAGAGATGGCTCAGTGGTTAAAGCTCTTGCCCCACAAGCCTGGTGACCTCAATATGATCCCGGAACCTGTGCAAAGGAAGGAAAGAACCAACGCCCCCAAATCTTCCTCTGACTTCCACATGGGTGCTACAACCCCCAACACACACAATAATAATAAATAATAAAAACAACTGGGTGGTAATGGAGAATGCCTTTAATCCCAGCACTTGGGGGCAGAGGCAGGTGGATCTCTGTGAGTTCAAGGCCAGCCTGGTCTACAGAGCGAGATCCAGGACAGCCAAGGCTACACAGAGAGATCCTGTCTCAAAAAAAAACCAAACAAACAAATTAAAAACAAATAGGTAGATGTGACCTCCCCCTTAACTCTACAGGATTTGAATACAGGCTGGCTGACTTCCCTCGAGTACCCAGGCGTGCCCCTGGTTGCCCTCGGCATCTGTAAACAAAGGTTTCATTAGGGACAGAGAGATGTCGAGACGTGGGGGAGGGGTGGCAGAGATTGATGACAGACCTCCTGTCAGGGGTAGAGGGGGGGGAGACATTAGATTTCCCGGTCTCTCATCTGAGTGGCGGGTTAACCACGAGTGTCTTCTCTTCACCAAGGATCGGGATTAAGGGGAGTGAGGTCGGGCTTGAGAATGCTTTCCTGAAGAGGAAGCCTCCCTGGTAGAGCCTAGAGCCTCCAGCCCATGGGTGACAGAGGCGATCAACCTGGACCCCCTGGCCCACAGGACCGTCAGCGTCCAGGGACTGCAGGCTCTGAAGGACCAGGATAAGAAGCCAGGCATCGGGGGGGCACACGCCTGTCGTCCCAGCGGGTCAAGAGTTCAAGGCCAGCCTGGGCTATACAGCGAATTTGAGGCTAGCCTGGGCAGCGTGGTGAGTTTGAGTCCAGCCTGGACCACATAGTGAGACAGCAGTAGGGGGGACGAGAAGTGGGGACTGGAGAAATGGCTCAGCAGTTAAGAAAGAGTGTTTCCTGCTCTAGAGCAGAGTTCGGGTCCCAGCACCCACAATAATAAGCCAGCGTGGGCATGGTCCAGGGCATCCCTGCAGCCCCAGCACCAAAGGAGTTGAAGACAGGGGGACCTCTGGGGCTTGTTAAGCTGCCAGACAAGACAAAATAAACAACCCCATCAGCTCCAAGTTCAGAGGCTGGAGGTAGAGTGATGGTGGAGGGCATCCGGGGCCTTCCTGTGGCTTCTGTGTGCGGCCACAGGCATGTGCATCCACACACATGTACACACATCACACCCACAGGCATTCACACCAGAAGGAAATAAGAAGGGGGGGAAGGGAGGGGGGACGCAGGAGGAGGGGAAGGGCAGGGAGAGGAAAGGGAAAGTGGGTCAGTGAGATGGCTCAGCAGGTAAAGGTGCTTGCTGCCAAGCCTGATGACCTGAGTTCGAAACCCAGGACCCACATGGTGGAAGGGGAGAAATGACTCCCAACACACACACACACACACACACGCACGCACACACACGCACACACACACACGCGCACACACACGCACGCACACACACACGCACACACACACGCGCACACACACACGCACACACACACACGCACGCGCGCGCACACACACGCATGCACGCACACACACACGCACGCACGCACGCACACACACACACACGCACACACACCACAAAATATTTTTTAAAGGAAAGAAAGGACCAGGTGTAATGGTGTACATATTTAGTCTCAGCGCTGGGGGAGGCAGAGGCAGGCAGATTTCCGGGAGTTCAAGGCCAGCCTGCTGTACATAGCAAGTACCAGGACAGCCAGGGCTACATAATGAGACCTTGTCTCGAAAAATACGTAAACAAAAAGAAGGAAGGAGAAGAGAGGAAAGAAAGGAGGGGGAGGGGAGGAAGGAAGATGGCTGATAGACGGCCATGCCACAGTAGTCTGGGAATGGGGCTTCTGGGAGTACGGTGGTTATTCCCTGGTGGCCAGGAACCGCTGAATCTCTCCAGGTCCCCTATCCCCACCATGCTTACCATCACAGAGAGCTTCCCAACCCGCAGCAGAATTCTGAGGAGGCTGGATCTGGCCTGGGGAGCGGCCTCCATGTCTGGCCTCCATCCATTCCTCCAGCCAGGAGAGGCAGGGTGACCTCACAGATGCCACAGGGTGGGGGTCTAGTTACCATGGGGACCCAGTTGCCACATGGGCCACTGTCCCTTTCTCTAGATCCGCTTTCCCCCCTCATCTGAGACCTCAGGTCAAATCTGGCTATGCTGTGACCACGGACCAGATGGATGGCTGATCTCTAGGATCAGTTCTTTATCTATCCTGCCTGTCTTTCTTTCTTTTTATTCATTTATTTTTTAAGAGAAGGTCTCAGGTAGCACAGGCTGGCCTCAAACCAGCTATGTAGCCAAAGATGACCTTGAAGTCCTGATCCTCCTGCCTCCACTTCCCGAAAGCTGGAACAGCAGGCATGAGTCACCACACCTAGCCTTTTTTATTTGGATTTGGTTTTTGTTTGGAGGCACACTCACCCTGTAGCCCAGGATAGCCATTCACAGCAGGTGTATTAATAGCAGGTTTAGGCTTTGGGTAACCTGTGGTTGGGGACCCCTGGGGAAACAGCTCAGAGCACATCTCAGAATCAGTCTAGTTTACCTGCCGGGCATGGATGGTGAGGAGGGAGGGAGGGAAAAAGGAAACAGAGAAGGCTGGAGGAGATGGAATCTATGGCCTTACCTTCCAGGTTGGGTCCGAGGGGAGCCAATTTGCCGCGGGAGGAGCCTCAGTTTAGCTCCCTCAACTGAGATCCCTCTGTCCTCAGCCTCCCTACCTGCCCCTTCTCTCTTCCCATCAACATCCGGCTGGAGAACGATGCACTCTGTTGGAGTTCCCCCATACAGAGGACCAGAGCACCGAGGGACCAGTGGATGCTGCCTTGCACCATGCCAGTGGGCGCCGTTCTGGATCCCCGCTGGAGAAGCATGATCGCGTCCCCCTCAGAGCAAGACCTAGAAGCACTCCGCGCGGGCGCAGTACCGCAACGCTGCCGCGTGGGGGCGGAAAACACCGCGGGGCCAGCAGGACGCGCCCGGCCTGAGAAAATTTCTGATTTTTGCCAAATCACCTGCGAGGCCGGTTTCCAGTAAGAGGCTTGTTGGGGCTCCTGAGAGCGTTCCTTGTGCATTTCCGGTCAATGCCTGGGTTACAAGAAGAGGAACCACGCAGAGATAATGAGACTCACAATCTTCAAACCACCCCACCTCCTTCCTTCCAAACCACCCCACTTCCTTCCTTCCTTCCTTCCTTCCTTCCTTCCTTCCTTCCTTCCTTCCTTCCTTCCTTCCTTCCTTCCTTCCTTCCTTCCTTCCTTCCTTCCTTCCTTCCTTCCTTCCTTCCTTCCTTCCTTCCTTCCTTCCTTCCTTCCTTCCTTCCTTCCTTCCTTCCTTCCTTCCTTCCTTCCTTCCTTCCTTCCTTCCTTCCTCTTTCTTCCTCTCCCTGCCCCCGCGCCCCCGAGACAGGGTTTCTATGTGTTGCCCTGGCTGTTCTGGAATGAGCTCTGTAGACCAGGCTGGCCTCAAACTCAGAGATCTGCTTGGCTCTGCCTCCTGAGTAATGGGATTAAAGGCATGCGCCCCACCGCCCCCCTCTTTATTTGTACAGAACTAGGGGTTGAAACCAGGATCTTGCACATGTTTGACAAGCAATACATCCAGCTTGGCCTCCATTTCTCTCTGTGTGTCTGAGGCTAACTTCTGATTCTTCTGCCTCGCACCCTGCTATTTCAAGTTTCTTTTTTTTTTTTTTTTTTTTTTTTTTTTTGGTTTTTCGAGACAGGGTTTCTCTGTGTAGCTTTGGAACCTTTCCTGGATCTCGCTCTGTAGCCCAGGCTGGCCTCGAACTCACAAAGATCTGCCTACCTCTGCCTCCCTAGTGCTGGGATTAAAGGCGTGTGCCACCACCGCCCGGCTCAAGTTTCTTAACATGATTTTTTTTTAATTTATGTGACTTGAATAAAGCCATTTTTAGCAAGAAAAAAAATACAAGTTCCCATACAAATGTGCATAATGACATATTGATCTTTTTTGTATACTTCGGAAAACAATAAAAGAAAGGATTAGAAATAACGGAGCCCAGCGTGGTGGAACATATCTTTAAGCCCAACACTGGGGAGGCAGTGGCAGGTGGATCTCTGATTATGTTGAGGCCAGCCTGGTCTACAGCCTAGTTCCAGAACAGCCAAGGCGGCATAAAGAGACCCTGTCTCAGCCCCATGGTGGGGGCACATGCCTTGGAGGAAGAGACAGGTAGATCTCTGGGTTCAAAGCCAGCCTGGTCTACATAATGAGCTAATTCCAGGACAGCCAGGGCTACACAGAGAAACCCTGCCTCAAAAAAAAAAAAAAATTTAAAAAATGAAAAAAAGAGGAAGAGATTCTGTCTCAAAAAGAAAGGAAGAAGAAAATAATGGGCCAGCGGGTAAAGGGACTTCCTATCAAGTCTGTTGACCCGAGTTCGATCCTGGGGATCCACATGGTGGGAGGGTAGAACTGATTGCCAAAAACTGGAGATGGCTCCAGTGGTAGAGTATATGGCTAATATGTGCAAGAGACTGAGGTCCACTGCCATCACTGGGGAGGGAGGGAGGGAGGGAGGGAGGGAGGGAGGGAGAGAGAGAGAGAGAGAGAGAGAGAGAGAGAGAGAGAGAGAGAGAGAGAGGTGGTAGAGGGAAGAAGGAAGAAAGAAAACCAGAGGTCTTTGATAAAGTGCTTAATACCAAGTCTGATGACGTCAGTTCCAGTTCCAGGATCCACATGGTGGAAAAAAAGAAACTACTGCTCCAAGTTGTCCTCTGACCTCCACAAGAGAGATCCTGTGTACATTCACAGCCACAGGAAGAAAGGAAGGAAGGAGAGAGAGAGGGAGGGAGGGGGAGAGAAGGAGGAGGAAGAAAGAAAGAGTGAGCTTAAAAACATTTTTTAAAAATCAAAGAACCTGATAGGACACAGGGGCAAATCGATTAACCAAAAGAAACCAAAACAACCGTCATGTTTGTATAAAGATGCTCAAATCATTAGTAATCAGGCTGGAATGTGAATCAAAGCCACAGTGAGATACTATCTCCTCTTTCTTAGCAAAAAACAAAAGAGTTGTACACCACATGCCGATGACTTTATGAGACAAATAGAAATTCATGCAAAACCCAGAGCCTGACGCAGGATCTCAGAGATCCTTACAGGAAACAATTATGCAAAGCTGCCCATGAAACATGTGAGAAACTAAAACTGGAAATTGACCAAGAGCTGAAGGGGTGGTTCAGTAGTAGAGCACCTATCTAGAATCCCCCAGTGAGGGGCTGGGGTGTGGCTCAGTGGTAGAGCACCTGCTTAGAATCCCCCAGTGAGGAGCTGGGGTGTGGCTCAGTGGTAGAGCACCTGCCTAGAATCCCCCAGTGAGAGAATGGGGGTGTGGCTCTGTGGTAGAGCACCTGCCTAGAATCCCCCAGTGAGGGGCTGGGGTGTGGTTCAGTAGTAGAGCACCTATCTAGAATCCCCCAGGGAGGGGCTGGGTGTATGGCTCAGTGGTAGAGCACCTGCCTAGAATGCCCCAGTGAGGGGCTGGGGTGTGACTCAGTGGTAGAGTTCCTGCCTAGAATGCCCCAGTGAGGGGCTGGGATGTGGCTCAGTGGTAGAGCACCTGCCTAGAATCCCCTAGTGAGGGGCTGGGGTTGGGCTCAGTGGTAGAGCCCCTGCCTAGAACCCGCCCCCCTGTGAGGGGTTTAAAAAAGACAACCTATCATTCACATGCTCTAGTTTATACTCACCTTACTGCGCATCCCCCATTGGCAAAAGAACCCCTTATAGAAACATCCTCTCAGTAGTAACAAGCGCAGACCTGCAGAAGGTTCTTCCCATCAGTAGAGAGATGCATAAATACTCTTGGAAACTCCTTTGAGGGGTGACCTGAGGTTGGCTAGAATAAATGAGAGCTATATGGGCTGACACGGAAAGATCCAGAAAAGGTTAGGTAAAAAGGGAAAGCCCCAGGGATCTAGTTGCAGCATGACAGCACTCATGGACGCTTTTTCAAATCATTACAAAATACTATGTGTATGGTTCTGGATATGCAACACATATGGTAAATAGATTAAAACCCAGCTGAGTGTGGTGGTGCATGCCTGTAATACCAGCCCCCGAGAGGCTGAGGCAAGGGGATCGGTGAGTTCCAGGCCAGAGTCAGCTGCCCTGGAGACTCTGTCAAAATCTTCTTTATTTTAATTTTTATTTATTATGGTATATGTCTTAGTTCCTGTTCTATTACTGGGAAGAGACATCATGATCAAGGCAGCTTATACCAGAGAACTTTTCACTGGGGGCTTGCTTACCGTTTCAGAGAATTGGTCTAGGACCATCATGGCAGGCCTGGTGCTGGAGCAGTGGCTGAGAGCTCACATCCTGATCTGCAGGCAGGAGACAGAGAGCCATTCTGGGCCTGGCATGGGGTTTTGAAACTTCAAAGCCCATCCCAAGTGACACACCTACTCCAACAAGGTCACATCTAAGCCTTCCCAAACAACATCTCCACTAACTAGAAACCACACGTGTAAACATATTAGCCTGTGGGGACCATGCTCATTCAAACCACCACAACTGGTTTATGAGGTATGGGAAAGTGTGCACAGAGGTCAGAAGGTGACTGTGTGGAGTTGACTTTGTCCTTCCACCTTTATATGGGTCTGGGATCAAACTCCGGCCACTGGGCTTTCATGGCAAATACTTTACCCACTAAGGCATCTCACTAGGGCTCCCCATCAAATTTTATTTTCAAAGGGAATGGGGTATAGCCCAGGGGTAGAGAACTTGCCTAGAATGTGCAAGCCCTGAGTTTAATCCACAGTACAAAAAAAGGAAGGAGGGAAGGAAGGAAGGAAGGAAGGAAGGAAGGAAGGAAGGAAGGAAGGAGGAAGGAAGGGAGGGAGGGAGGGAGGGAGGGAGGAAGGATGGATGATAGATAGATAGATAGATGATAGATGATATGATAGATGGATGAATGGATGGATAGATGGATGGATAAATGGATGATGGATAGATGAATAGATGGATGGATAAATGGATGATGGATGGATGGATAGATGGATGGATAAATGGGTGGATGGATTGCTGTGGGATGTCTTTCTGTATGCTGTGAATATGTGATGCTCCCATTGGCTAATAAATAAAGCTGCCTTGGCCTATGGCAGGGCAGGATAGAGCCAGGTAAGAAAATCCAAGAGACATAGTGAGAGAAGACAGGAGAGTGGGAGGAGATGCCAGCCCGCTACCTAAGGAGCAACACAATGCCAGCAGACCGGTAATGCCATGGCCACATGGCAACACATAGATTATTAGAAATGGGTTAATGTAAGTTATTAGAGCTAGTTAATAAGAAGCTTGAGCCATAGGCCAAACAGTTTGCAATTAATATTAAGCATCTGTGTGTTTATTTGGGTCCAAGTGGATGCGGGATGGGGCGGGACATAGGAACACTTCTGACTATGATGGATGGATGGATGGATGGATGGATGGATGGATGATATAGATAGATGATAGATGGATATAGATAGATAGCTTAGATTAAATTTAAGGCTGGGAATATGGCTGTCTCAGTTGGTAGAGTAATATTGCCTAGCACATAAGAAACCCTGGGTTTGGTTCTCAGCCCTGTATAAACCAGATGTAGGGTCACATGCCTGTAATCCCTGCACACACTCCAGGGATAGACACAGAAGGATCAGAAGTTCAAAGTCAACCTTGACTACACAGTGAGTCAAGCCTGGGCAACATGAGATTACCTAGGAGATGAACTGAAAAGCAAATGGGGGAGGGGAGAGAGACCCAGCCAAGTGGGGAACTGATTAGGAAGCAGGCAAGAGAAAGACTCAACACAGAGGAAGGGGAACACCCACGATGCCACAACCTTTCTGCACCGTGATTCCCTCTCTTCACTGACCCCTCCCTATTCTGCTCTGGAAGAGCCCTGTCCAAATGACTGCCCAGTCCTGTTAATGGCAGTTCAATCCTGTTACCTCCCAGCTTCTTCTAGAACTGATTCTGGAACCCCAAATCAGGCTGTTCAACATGCAATTCACTCAGAGTTCATGCTGGCCAGTTTGAGGTCCATTTGACACAAGCTGGAGTCATTTGGGAAGAGGGAACCTCAATTAAGAAAATGCTCATACTAGATCAGCCTGTGGGAAAGCCTGTGGGGGCATTTTCGTGACTGATGGCTGACGTGGAAGGGCCCTGCTCACTGTATGTGGTGCCATCCCTGGACTGGCCGTCCTGAGTGCTATAGGAAAGCAGGCCCAGCAAGCTGTGGAGAGCAAACGATAAGCAAGCATTTCTCCACGGCCTCTGCATTAGCTCCTGCCTCAGGATTCCTGCCTTGAGTTCCTTCCTGCCCTGACTTCCATGGATGATGGACTCCAAGATGTAAACTGAAATAAACTCTTTTCCTTTTTCTCGCTTTTTGGTCATGGTGTTTGATCACGTCACTAGAAACCCTGAAACAGGGTTTGAAAGAGGTCTACACATGGCCTGGAGCCACAGAGCCTGGGGACCTGCACCTGGGCTAAAGAATAAACCTGGGTGTCCAGTGCAGCAGGGGCAGAGGCATGGCTCCACACTGTCGCAGGTAGCAGCCAGACGAGTTCCCTTAATCTTCTGGGGATCTCTATTCAGGTAGCCAGATCCTTGCCTGTACAGCAGAAAAGAATTTTGAACCAGACATGGTGCGGTGAGCAGGCAGAATATGCTAAAGAGGCAGAAGCAGGAAGGTCACAAATTCTAAGCCGGCCTTTGCCACGCTTTTGGCTGGTAAGATGGCTCAGTGAGCCAGGGGAGCCTGCCACCAACCCTGATGTTCTGAGTTCAATCCCCAGGGCACCGTTGGTGGAAAGAGAGAACTGATCCCTATGGTCTGCACACGACACACGTAAAAACTGTGTGGGTGTGCAGTGGTGGTGCACACCTTTAATCCCAGCACTCAGGAGGCAGAGCCAGGTGGATCTGTGTGAGTTCGAGGCCAGCCTGGTCTGCAGAGCAAGATCCAGGACAGGCACCAAAACTACACAGAGAAACCTTGTCTCAAAAAAATCAATTAAATAAATGAACTGTAAACATTTTTTTGTTTGTTTGTTTGTTTGTTTTTCGAGACAGGGTTTCTCTGTGTAGCTTTGCGCCTTTCCTGGTACTCGCTTTGGAGACCAGGCTGGCCTCGAACTCACAGAGCTCCGCCTGCCTCTGCCTCCCGAGTGCTGGGATTAAAGGCGTGTGCCACCACCCGCCCGGCCGAACTGTAAACATTTTAAAAAGGAATTTCAAAATCAAGTTTATTTTTTTAATTATACTTGTTCATTTATGGGGCCTGGGGGTACTCACGCCACAGGACGCATGTACGGCCGGAACATAACCCAAGAGAGTCAGTTCTCTCCTTCCACCATGTGGGTCCTGGGGTTTGAACTCAGGTCGTGAGGCTTGGTGGCACCACCTTTACCTGCTGAGCCATCTCACTGGCCCTCACACTGGGGGCCCAGACTTTTCTTCTCCCAGCATGAGACTCCTAGGACTATTCCAATCCCTTGGGACTTGTTTGTTTTAATACTCTGATAGCTAAAGTGTCATTTTAGGATCGATTCATTTGTGCCAAAGAAGCCTTAGGGAGGTGTGTGAGTGGGCCAAGATGGCATTGGCCTGGTTCTGTCCCAACTGGCCCATCCCCCAACAGCCCTTGGTCCTGGCATTAGCATCCAGCATTAGCATCCATTAGATCCTTTTCGTCCTAATCACTCCCAATAGAAAACAGTGGAATGATTCAATCTAAGTCCAGCTTGAAGTCCCCAGTTTTGGGGACAGTTATCAAGTCATCTGTGCCTCAGGCAGCTGCATCACATGGTGACGCCCCGAGAGAACTGTATCCCTGGAGTTTTCTACACAACTTGCAAGCTCCCAAGAAGGGTCTCCTCCCTCCCTCCCCCCACATCCACAATAGTTTTCCACCTCTAGAACCTGGGGTGGGGCCTCTTGAATCTGGCAAGTTTCCCAAGTCTCCCCCCCTCCCCCGCCCTCCCTGAGAACGTTTCTGTCCAAAGTGAACAGTTACAGAATAGGCTCATTAGTGGGTGTGAGCTCAGCTTAAGGATGAGCAAACTCAAAAGGTAGAAAGTAACTTGTCTGAAATCAGGGTTTCTATTGCTGCAAGGAAACAGCTCCGGGAATAAAGGGTTTATTCGGCTTACACTTCCACATCACTGTTCTCATCAAGGAAGTCAGGACAGGAACTCAAGCAGGGCAGAATCCCAGAGGCAGGAGCTGATGCAGAGGCCATGGAGGGGTGCTGCTTACTGGCTTGCTCCCCGTGGCTTGCTCAGCCTGCTTTCTTGTAGCACCCAAGACTACCAGCCCAGGGATGGCCCCACCCACAATCCATTACTAATTAAGAAAAAGCCTTACAGCCAGATCCGATGGAGGCATTTTCTCAATTGAAGTTTCCTTCTTTCAGAAAATTCTAGTTTGTGTGTCAAGTTGACGTAAGACCAGCCAGCACAGCAGCCCACCTCATGCCTTGCTGTCTGGGGCAGAGCTGTCCACAGAGTCCTCAACAAGATCGGAGAGGCTACTGCAAGGTGGACATTTGCTGCAGAACAAAGCCCTTCCCAGAGGCAGGGGCGCTGAACTGGTCCAGCCCAGGTAAAGTAAGATACCATTGTTAAGGAATATTATTTTAAGGTGTGTTACTTTTGTTTATGTTGCATTTGTTTAACTCTGGGAAGCTGTGTTACTGTGCCTGTCTAAAACACCTGATGGTCTAATAAAGAGCAGAACAGCCAATAGCGAGGCAGGACATGGAAACTGGGGGGATCCAGCTCTGAGCTGCAGGGCTGTAAGAGCAGATACCGAGGAAGCCTTCCCTGTGAGGTCAAAACGGCTCTGAGATTCCACCAACACCAATGAGTGTATCTGCCAAGTCTGATAGCCAAGCCAGCAAGTGTGACCACAGCAGTCGGCACACGGATCTGGTGAAACCGATTCAGTGTCTGTGAGGCGCTGGCAGAGGAGGGGGCAGAGGGAGGGCCTTCAGTCCCTGGCCTCATATCAGATCCATATATTTCTTCTTTTTAAATGTGTGTGCATGTGTGCGTGTGCATGTGCATGTACACATGTGTGTGCATGTAAATGAGTGTGCCTACGAGTTCATATTTGTGTTCAAATGCATGTGAATACCAGAGGACTATCAGTGGTGGGATCCTCAGGAATGCTGTCTACCTCTTGAGTCTGGGTCTGTCCTTGGACCTGTGCTGACCAACTAGACTAGACTTGCTGCCCAAGGTGCTGGAGAGGCAGTCCTGAGATATAATTTATCCTAGGTCCATCGTGTGCTATCGGCCTCTGTGAGGGTCCAGGAAACGCTGAAGAAGACCCCAGACTCGAATAGTATGCCAAAACAAAGAGTGTTTATTCTCCAGAAATAGCCAGCATGTGGGGTCAACCATTTGTACAAAACGGCGGCCGGGGGAGGGGCTCAAAGGCTCCTTTTAAGCATAGCTAGGGGAATTCCAGGAACAGCTAGGTCATCTCAAACATAACTGGTTAAGCAGGCAGCAGTTATGTTAGCACATTTTTGATTGGCTGGGGTTCTAGTTTTTCTCATCTTTGGACATACTTGGGTAAGTCTGGACATGTTTGGGGGGATTACAGGAACTGTCTTTTTTGGTCACCGCCTTGAGATACTTGGGGGCTGGCTCAGGCCTCGTACATGCTCTCTCCTTCATCCTTGCTGGTTGTAAAATGGGTAAGTTCAGACCTCTCACCTCTATGGGAATCTGATGCCAAAATATGTAAAGGATCTCCATCTCCGCCATCTCCACCCTACACAGGGATGTTCCACGAAGTGTTGTTGGTGAGTGCCCGCAGAGAGAGCCAGGTCCCCTGCAGTGATGTACCCAGATGAGGGTTAATCTTGTCAACCTGCTGGGATTTGGAATCGCCATGGAAAGAAAACTCCCAGCACCTCTGAGAAAGAGTTCTCTAGAGTTAACCGATGTGAGAAGGCCGTCCCTAACTGTGGGAGGCACCGTTTCAGGTTCTGAGGCCTCAGACTGAATGAAAAGGAGAAAGGGAACTGAGCACCAGTGTCCATCTCTCTCTGCTTCCTGACTGTGGACGCCATGGGACCAGCCACCTTCCGCTCCTGCCGCCACGACTTCCCACCACTATGGGCTGTGGGCTCTCGAACTGTGAGCCACGGCAAAGCTTCCCTTTCTTGCGTCATTCTTGTCACAGCCGTGAGAAGAATGACAGAGACACATGGGTTCACAGGAGACCAAGCCACAGGAGGAACACCCGCCCCTACCCTTCCACACACAGTTCTCCTCACCACACAGCTCAGAACCTCTGAAGAAAGGATACTGCTCAGTCCCGCTTGGACCAGCTCCTCAGCCAGCCGTTTGTATGAGGAATGGGGATGGGGGCACTGGGCCAATGGCTAACATGTATGGCCACGTGAGCATGAGGACCTGAGTTCAGAGCCCAACACCCACATCAAAGAAAGCCTGTGGAGGCACACACCTGTAGTCCTAGCACTGGGAAACACAGAGGATCCCTGGAGTTTGAAGGAGGAACATCAAGTCTAGAAGATTCCATGAGTTCTAGGTTCAATGAGTGACTCTCTCAAAGAGCAGGCAGAAAAGTGATGGACAAAGATATCCTACATCCACGTATGTCCTCCACACATATTTTCTCTCCTTCGCACATGGGGACAAACACACATACATGTAGAACACGCACACGATGTATGGAGCCAGGCTGGAGTCTCCCGTGGGCTGACATAACGGTACCCTAGTGACTTGCCAGCCAGGAGCAGGTGGTTATCCACATCCAAGCTTATCTTCTGCAAGGGAGCAGCGGAGGTGCCAGGGTCGCAGGCTATCAGTACTTTCAGAGTTGAGCCTGGTGACAGGACCCTTAGGAAGGTGTCCCAATGGGCCGGGATGGCACCAGGCTGGCTCAGTCTCTTCTCACCGATCCCCCAACATCCAGAAAGCCCTGGTATCACGATTCTGGCATCCTTTGTTTCCCTTTTGGTCTGTTTCCAGTCAGTTTAAATTAAGAGAGCAGGGGGTTGGGGATTTAGCTCAGTGGTAGAAACAACTCCATCCAAGTCCAGCTTGGGGGGACAAAGACATTTATTTGGGGTCTCTTATAGGTTCATAGGTGACTCAGGCAGCTTCATCACCAAGAAGTCACCCTCAGCATGGTGACAACTCATCCAGCTGAGTCCCTGGAGTCCCCTCACAGCTTGTGGGCAGCTCCATCCAAGTGTCTTTTCTGCCCCTAGTAATAGTTCACTGATTCTAGAATCTGGGAAGGGGGTCTTGAGTCTTGCAAGTTTACTGGGCCTCCTGCTCACTCTTAGAATCAAACACCTGCAGAATAGAGTCATAAGATGGTCTAAGGTCAGTCTAAAATTAAACAGCTCAAAAGGTAGAGAGAGACTTACCCGATGCATTGCCGTTGGCTCCTGAAGGCTGCTAGCACAGTCCACGGTGAATCTGGAGAGGTCATCGCATGATGGGCAGTCAAAACACAGCAGAGTCCCTCCCAGCAACAGCAGCAGTGAGCTGGCCCAGGCCAAGTGGAGTGAGGCACCCATCTCTGTTTTCTTTGTAGAACCCAGCAGGGGGTTGGAGAAGCGACGGCTGACGTTGTATGACACCCAGGACAGGGATATCAGCACCAGAAAGCCAACACCAAGAAATATCACACTGGCTGCCCTCATGATCTTGAGTTCAATGTCCCTGCTCTTCACACACCTGATGCGTGCATCCCCAATCATGCACAGCAGCAAACCTAGCCAGGTTCCAATGATGCAGATTACCATGGAGACTCGAGCCACGCTGAGGTCCTGAGTTACTGCGGGCCGGATGCCGTACAAGGTGCACTGTATCTGGTTGCTTTTCTCCATCTGGCACATGTGCCACAGGCCCTCAACAATGCTGGCATCTGGGTTCGTCTCATCATCGGGAAATGTCACCTTCCAAAAGGGGAGGATACAGCTCACAATGGCGCACAGCCAGCCCAGCGTAGCCAAGGAGAAGCTGATGGCCTCTTGTTCCATGCGGACCATGGTTCAGAGTCTGCTGTCGGCAGGACCAGGAAGAGTGAGGGGTCCGGCTCTAGAGATGCAGGGTTCCAAGAGCTGAGGATGGACTTTTAAGGTATGTAAGCAAGCCTCTCCCTGTGAGGCAGAGTGGCACAGAGCAAGTAAGGGATGCCGCTGCCACCAACGACTATCTCAGTAGAGTCAGATGTCCCAGGCTAGCAAGTGTGAGCACAGCAGTTGACACGGGAATCTATCTGGTGAAACAGATTGAGCTTCTGTGAGGCTCTGGCAGAGGGTGGAGCAGAGGGAAGATCTTCACCCCTGGCACCTGCCCTGACCAGATCCCTGTATTTCTTTTTCTTTCTTTCTTTTTTAATGTATGTGTGTGAACCTGAGCATGCTTGTAAACGTGTGTTCATGCTCCTGTGTGCATGCATGTATGTGTGTGCACTTGCATGTTGGGGATCTCATGGGTCTGGAGCTCACTAGCTAGCTGGCTAGTGAGGCTAGAAGTGCCTCATGTCTCCACCTCACTGCACCGGGTTTATCAGCAAACACCACCATATTCAACCTTTTTATGTGGGTTCTGAGAATTGAACTCAGGTTCTCCAAGCTATACCCTCAACCCTGGATCTGTGGAATTCTGAGCCCAGACCCAGTGAAGTCATCTTCAAGCCTCAATCATGACCAAGAGTTTCCATCTAATATTAAGAAACCCTTGCCGGGTGGTGGTGGCACACACCTTTAATCCCAGAACTCGGGAGGCAGATCGGGAGGCAGATCTCTGTGAGTTCGAGGCCAGCCTGGGCTACAGAGCAAGATGCAGGACAGGCACCAAAACTACATGGAGAACCCTGTCTCCAAAAATGAAAAAAACCAAACCCAAAACAAACAAACAAACAAAAAAGAAACCCCTTTATCTCTACATGGACACACACAGTCACATACAAACATCATATATTCACATACAGATTAGTAATAAAATTAACTTTAAACACAATTTAGGGAAAGAAAGGTCTGTCTAATGGTCTCAGTAGAGTACCAGGCGGCACAAACAGCAGAGTCTGACAGTAGCTTCCTCTCTTGGCCGACTCCCAGGAATTGGCCAGGCGTGGTTGGCCATGGCACCCGCCTCAGGCCAATGGAATGAACCTGAAGTTCCAGCACAGAGGTTCCCACACTGGACAAGATTCTCCCTGCAGGGTTTTCTGTCCTTCTTAACTTTCCCTCACCTTTTAGAAAAGGGGTGTGAAATGAAACCTTAAACTCACAATCCTCCTGCCTCCACCTCCCCAGTGCTGGACACACAAGTATATACCACCCGGCCCAGAACTTTCCCCTTCTTTTTTGTTTTGTTTTTTGAGACTGGGCTTTTCTGGACTGTGTAGCCCTGGCCATCCTGGAACTCACTCTGTAGACCAGGCTGGCCTCAAACTCACACAGATCTGCCTGCCTCTATCTCTTGAGTGCTAGGATCAAACATGTGTGCTAACTTCTACCTGGCACTTTTCTCTTTTTTAACTGGAGAAGTGGTTCAACCATGATGAGTTGATCTTTAGGGCTGCAAGAACACATTATAGAGATTCAGTTGTGTATTAAAGCTGAACTGTGACCGGCCAAGTCTGTCAAATGGGAAGCCATCTTCCTGGAGTGTCATGCATGAGATTTTTAGTGTCTGGTTCTGGTCAGCGTGTATTCTACTTTTGCTCTCCCTCAAAGGCCCCCGTGGCATCCCCCACATTAGGGGGTGCACAGAGACCCTGGCTCCATGCTCAGCTCTCTGTTCTCCTGATGGCTCCTCTACAACATGGGGGCCTTGAGCCTCCCACTGTGACTGTCAAACATCCTTTGGGTCCTTGCTGACAATCTGTGGCTTCTCCAGGACTCCAGGTGCTGCCCTTCCTGACCTACCCAGCATCACAGGTATCCTCACCTACATGCTGAGCCCTCCTCGACCTTTTCCATCCCTCAACACAGGCCACTGGCTCCTGATATATCAGACACATTCCTGCTCCACTCCTCCATCTATCCCAGCCTGACCTCCCTCCTGAGCTCATGACTCAGCCATGAGAGAGGCCTCTGGAAAGGGAGGGTATGTCACTCAATGGGAGATGCTGAAATAACATGCACAAGGCCCCGGAGTCCATCCCCAGACTCCCACATACCAGACAAGGAGCATACATCTGTATCTTATCACTCAGGAGGCAGAGGCAGGGGAAGGAGGGTTCAAATGCATCCCTAGAGATAACCAGTTCAAGGCCAGCCTGAGCATATGATTCTGTCTTAAGAACTAAAACTAAGTGTGACAGGTGACACCAGTCATTACAGCCCCAGGATGGTCACACCTTCCAGGACAGCTCGGGATTCCATAGCATGAAGAGAGAAAGAGAGAAAAAAATGATAAAGGGAAGTTCCCCAGCGCCAGCCAAAGCTCCAATGCTCCACATCAGGATGGCTCACCGCGGTTCACACTGAGAAGGCTCAGTTCATGGGCTCCCCAGAAGACTGGAATCCTGACTGAGAAGTCTCCACCTTCTTCACCATTGTTGCCTGGGAGCTCTGCGCAGGCCTAGAAACCCTTCCACATCCCTGGACTACCCCAAGCCTGCCCTTCCCCAATTTCTCAAAAATCCACTCATCTGCACAACCCAGTGCTCATAAATTCCGCATTCAGCCTCCAGGATAGGGCCTGCCCACACCCGCTCTGTTCCATGGGATCAGGATTCTACCAATACAGTGTGACCCTCCCCACACACATTGAAAATCAAAGAAGACAAGCTGAGCACCAGCATCCATCTCCCTCTGCTTCCTGACTGCAGATGGAGTGTGACAAGCCGCCTCACACTCCTGTTCCCACGCTTTCTCTGTTGTATCCTCAATTGTGAGTCAAAATGGGCCCTTTCTTCCCTCCTGAAGTCACCTCTGGGAGACATATTGTGTCAGCAATGGGAAGAGAAACAAACAGGAGTCACTGAACCAATGTGGAACACCCAGCCCTGTCTTTCCACACACAGCCATCCCCTGCTCCAGAACACACACACTGGGAGCCTCTGAGGAAATCCAGAGCTGTGCTGGGCAGCCCTGACCACACCTGAGGCAGCACTTGTGCAGAAAAGCATGATTTAGACAGAGGAAATATGAGGAGGAGGAGGGGTGAGAGACTGGGTCAAGGCCTGTGGGTACAAGTGTAATTCCAGGTCAGTGTCCATCTGAGGGGACAAGTGTAATTCCAGGTCAGTGTCCATCTGAGGGGACAAGTGTAATTCCAGGTCAGTGTCCACCTGAGGGGACAAGTGTAATTCCAGGTCAGTGTCCATCTGAGGGGACAAGTGTAATTCCAGGTCAGTGTCCACCTGAGGGGACAAGTGTAATTCCAGGTCAGTGTCCATCTGAGGGGATGGCAGATGGAGCGCTTGTCACAGCATGAGGACCTGAGTTCAGATGCAGCACCCCTGTGAAACACTGGAGTGGGCCACACACCTGTCATCCATGCTCTGGAGAGAAACACACAGCAGGAACATGCAGCTTCTTGGCTGGTCAAGCAGGCCTCACAGGTGGGTGCTAAAGAGACCCTGTCTCAGGAAACAGTGGGAAATTTGATTGACAGGGACACCTGATATGTTCCTTGGTCTCTCTCTCTCTCTCTCTCTCTCTCTCTCTCTCTCTCTCTCTCTCTCTCTCTCTCACACACACACACACACACACACACACACACACACACACACACACTCCATCTTAATGAACTCAGCCAGGCTATACTACTCCATGAGCTGACCTACATATTACCATAGCACCACAGTGACTGCCCTCCGGGGGAAGGTGGTTACCAGTACCCAGGCTTATCTTCTGCAAGCAAGCAGCTGATGTGCCAGGGCCACAGACTATGAGTAATTTCACAGGGGAGCTCTGTGACAAGAAGACCTTATGGAGGGTTTCAGAGGGGACCAGGCTGGTGGTAGCCGGGGGCAGTCCCTGTTTGCCCATTCCCCAACAGCCAGAAGCTCTGGTACTAACACCCTCGTTTTAACCTCCAGTCTGATTCCAGTCACCCCAGATACAGATGATAACTGCAGACCTGAAATGACTCCATCCCAGTCCAGCTCAGGGGACCAGTGACTTTATTGGGGTCCCATGTTCATAGGTGAGTCATCAGCTGCATCCACAGGAAATGAGCCACAACATTGTGTTGACTCATGACAGCTGCATCCAGGAGGTCCCCTGGGCCAGTTTGCAGCCAGGTCCATGGAGGAGTTTTCTCTCCCCTTGTATCCCCAGCAGTAGTTCCCTGAGGCTGAGGAGGGCACTCGAGGCTTAGAGCTTCCTGGTTCTCCTTCTTCCATCAGGCTAAAGGTGTTTCAGTCAGAGGGAAACAGCTACAGAGTATGTCACAAGGTGGTCTGAGCTGCCTACAGATGAACAAATCCAAAACACAGAGAGATTGGCCCACCTTATGCGTTGTTGTTGTATGAGGAAAGCCCTTCCCTGGGCCCTCAGAAAGACTGGTCTGGACGTTGTTGGAGCCCTCAGAAAGACTGATCTAGATATTGTAGGAGCCCTCACTGGGACTGGGCTGGTCACTGTTAGTTGGGCCCCTCCCATCAGAAGCAGCAGGGAGCTGAGCCAGCCAAGGTAGAATAAGGCTCCCATCTCTGGTTTCCATGGGGAGAGCATTTGAGGTATGGCCAATCCACAGATGACATTGTGTGTTACCCAGGACACAGATACCAGCAGCAGCAGACCAGCCCCCAGGAACATCCCACTTGCCGCCATCTTGATCTTTTTTGCATCATTCATATTTGACACACATGACATGGGTTCATCCCTGATCATGAACAGCAGCAAACCCAGCCAGGTGACGATGATGCAGATGACCACCAGAACTCGAGACACCTGCAGGTCCTGTGGCAGTTCCACGTGTGAACTGTACCGCATGTACTTCACTCTCTGGAGTCTGTTAGCCTCACACAGGACCACAGGCCCTCCCAAATGCTGGTCTCTTCCGAAAATTACATCACACGCCACCAGGGCAGGCCACAGCTGATAATGGCCACTAGCCAGCCCAGCATGGCCAGAGAGAAGCTGGCTGCTTCCAATTCCGGATGAGCCATGGCGCATACTCTGCTGGACACAGGACACAGAAGACAGAGGGGATCTGGCTCTCAGCTGCAGGATTTGAAGGGTTGAGGTTGGATTTTCACCATGTCCATGTTGAGCTGTCCTGAGAACCAGCAACAGAAATGAGGGTCGCTATAGAGTCAGACATGTCACCAACAGGAGGGACCTCAGCAGTTGACACAGCGTCCTGGTGAAATAGGTTAAGCTGATATGGGATTTGGCAGAGGGTGGGGAGAGGGAGGAGTTTCAGTGCACAGGCCTCAGGGGATCAGATCTCTGTACTCTTTTTAATATGTGTGTGTGCATATTCATGTGTGTGGGTACATGTTCCTGTGTATGTTCATGCACAGGTGGGCACAAGACTGTGGACACAGAGGACAACCTATGTTGTCATCTTCAGGAACCCTATCTACCACCTTTGAGATGAGGTCCCTCAATGGCCTCCAGTTCACCAATTAGGCTAGGATAGCTGGCCAGGGACTTCAAAGTCAGGTGACAACCCTCCTAATTCCTTATGGCCATCCTAGGGTACTGAATTCTGGGGGATCTGAGGACACAATACAGGAAAGGGACATTGGTCAGCTGCACACCAAACAGAGACCTCCTGTGGTCCGTGCACTGCTATATCTGATATAATATTCCATCTTGTCAACTTATCAGGATGTAGAATTACCATGGAAACAAACCTCTGGGAATATCTGAGAGACTTCCTAGACTGGGTAACTGAGGTGAGAATCCCCACCCTGAAGTGACTGAGGCCCAGCATCACCTCTCTCTGCTTCCTGACTGTGAAGATGATATGACCGCCTGCCTCGTGCTCCTGCCCAATGACGTCCCTGCCATGACAGACTGCATCCTGGTAGCTAAATAAAGTTTTTCTTTGCCCAGGTTGTTTTGTGTTAGTGTTTTATGACAGACAGAGAGGCAAACTGTCTGAATGGTGTTGCAAACACCTTTGATCTCAGCACTTGGGAGGCAGAGGCAGTCTATGTCTGTGATGTCCAGGCCAGCTTGTATACAGATTGAGTTACGGGCCAGCTAGGACAAAGTAACACTGTCAGAGAGGGTGGGGGAGAAGGAGAGAGAGGGAGGTAAAGAGGGAGGGAGGGAGAGAGAAAGAAAGAACACTCAGTCACACTAGACCATAGTCTGAGCTGAGCTTAAGGATAAACAGAGACAACATGTAGACAGAGGCCCACCTTCTGATCTGCTGCTGGGTGGAGGAGGCTATTGCTGGGACTGAGCAATTCCTTCTCAGCTGGGGCCTTCCACAAGTGCAGGGCTCCTCCAAGCATCAGCAGCGTGGAGCTGGATCAACCTGAGTAGAGCAAGACACTCAACTCTGCTTTCTGCATGGAGCCTGAGTGCATTGGAGCAGCCATAGATGAAGTTGTGTGTTCCACAGGACATGGGCACCATCAGCTACAGATCGGCACCAGGATCATGACAGCCACCCTCCATACAATCATGATATCATCTCTGTCATTAGACACCCACGATTGCACTCATCCTCAAACATACACAGCAGCTAAACCATTCCATTATACAGATGACCGTGAGGACCTGAGACACCTGTGGCCCTGAGCTGATGTGACCCAGTAGCCATGGTCCTTATACTGCATGCTGCAGAGTCTGTGAACCTGACGTATTTACCATAGACCCCGCCTAACATAGGATTCTAGCCCTGTCTCACATTCAGGAGATATTGTCACCCTTCACAGGGCTGGCAAACAGCTCCAAAGGGCCACCAGCCATACCAGTCTGCCCACAGAGGTGCTGATCTGCTGCAGGGCCTTCAGAACCATGGCCCAGAGTCACTGTAGTTAGGTAAGGGAGTTAGGGGAGCTCTGGGCTGAGCTGCAGGATTCGAAGGCCAGCAGGTCTTGCACAGTTGATGAGCCCTGGTCCATGAGACAATTGTCTTTAAGGAGATAGATGGCATCCTGAGGATGATGCCAGAGGTAGTCTACTGTTCTCCTCATGGACACTTACATAGGCATACACCCATTGGAAAGCACGTGCACACATGTGTGCGCATGTGCAAACACACACACACACACACACACACACACACACACACACAGATATATAAACTTTTTACATAAGGCAGTACAGGTTGGTTATGAGGCCTCATGATCCGAAGCTCCACCCTGTGCCCCACCCCCTGTCATAGCCTCAGACTCCCTCAATCTCTATCACCAGATGCCTCTGTCAACTGCTGTCCTCACACTGCTGCCACGGACATCTGCTTCTACAGAGGTAATTATTGTTGGTGTGGACTGAGTCTCTGTCTGCTTTTGTGTCTCTGCCTCCAGGGAAAGGCTTTCTCTGGACACTTGTTATGTCCATCATCAGTCCCTGGGATCCTGCAGCTCAGCCCAGAACTCCCCTAACACCCTTACCTAACTGCAGTGACTCTGGGTCATGATTCTCAAGACCCTGCAGCAGATGAGCACCTCTGTGGCCAGACTGGGCTGGCTGGTGGCCCTTTGGAGCTGTTTGCCAGCCCTGTGAAGGGTGACAATATCTCCTGAATGTGAGACAGGGCTAGAATCCTATGTTAGGTGGGGTCTATGGCAAATGTACCAGGTTCACAGACTCTGCAGCATGCAGTATAAGGACCATGGCTACTGGGTCACATCAGCTCAGGGCCACAGGTGTCTCAGGTCCTCATGATCATCTGTATAATAGAATGGTTTAGCTGCTGTGTATGTTTGAGGATGAATGCCATCATGACTGCCCTATGACAGAGGTGATGTCATGATTGTGAGGAGGGTGGGTTCCATGATCCTGGTGCTGGCCTGCAGCCCATGGTGCTCATGTCCTGGGGAACACACAACTTCGTCTATGGCTGCTCCAATGCACTCTTGGGCTCCCTGCAGAAAGCAGAGTAGGGTGTCTTACTCTACCTACGCTGGGCCAGCCACACGCTGCTGATGCTTGGATGAGCTCTGTACTTGTGGAAGGCTCCAGCTGAGAGTGAATTTTTTGTCTCAGCAAAAGCCCTGGATCCTCCACCCAGCAGGAGAGCAGAAGGTGGGCTCTCTGTCTATCTGTTGTCTCTGTTTACCCTTCAGCTCAGCTCAGGCTATGTTCTAGTGTGCCTGAGTGTTCTTTCTTCTCTCTCTCTCTCCTTCCTTTTTTCCTTCCCTCTCTCTGTCATAAAACACTGACACAAAACAACCTGGGCATAGAAAGGGCTTATTTGTCCCTCAGGATGCAGTCCATCATGGCGAGGATGTCATGGGGCAGGAGCACGAGGCAGGCGGTCACATCACATCCACAGTCAGGAAGCAGAGAGAGGTGATGCTGGGGCTCTGCTCGCTTTCTTTCTTTTTTTTTTTTTTTTCTTTTTTTCTATATTTTTTTTTCATTTTTATTGCTCTGCTGGAAATTAAACCCGGGCCTTCGGTGACTTGCAAGTACTCTATTGCTGAGCTGTAGTTATACCTTTCCTTCCCCGTCTACTCTTTGTTTTTAGACCGTGTCTCACTAAGTTGCCTAGGTGGGAACTGGATTTTCAATCCTCCTGCCTCAGCCTCCAGAATACTGCCAGCAGGCCAAGGGATTTTCAGTTGGGGACATCACTTCCCACCCACATGATAGGAGGAGTGTTAGTTTTCTTGCCTCTCACACCCCACATCCTTATGTCTGGATCTTTGATAGATAATTTCTTGCTCATGACACATAGGTCCTGGGCACCGATGGATGCCTTCTTTCATCACAGTTCCAGGATGACTTGACCTCAGGGTTATGCATCTGGTTGTGATTAGCTGGAGAAGCAGCAATTCTGAATTTATTCTTAAAGAAATTGATGTCTGGCCGGGCGGTGGTGGCGCACGCCTTTAATCCCAGCACTTGGGAGGCAGAGCCAGGTGAATCTCTGTGAGTTCCTGGCCAGCCTGGGCTACCAAGTGAGTTCCAGGAAAGGCGCAAAGCTACACAGAGAAACCCTGTCTCGAAAAAACAAAAACAAAAAAAAAGAAAGAAAGAAAAAAAGAAATTGATGTCTGTTTGATTGGCTTGGCAAGGTAAGATGTTGCTGGACTTTGCTTACAGTAGTTAGAGAGAATGCTTTTTTTTTTAACCCAAGCTGAGTCTACACTTAGGGCCAGTGGTGGATGAGGGCTTTACAGCCCAGTTTCCTTTTTTTTTTTTTTTTTTTGTTTCATTTTTATTTATTTATTTTTCTATTATCAGCTTGATACAGTATAAATTCTTATCCTAATAGTGAAATGTTTCACTGAAGCTTGCCCAGTAATTGAGTAAAACCAGAACTTATTATAAGACTAGGGTCCCCCCTGCTATGTAGCCTCCCTGGTTCCGTGGGTTGCAGTCTGATTGTTCTTTGCTTTATATCTAGTATCCACTTCTGAGTGAGTACATACCATGTTTGTCCTTCTGGGTTTGGGTTACCTCACTCAGGATGATATTTTCTAGTTCCATCCATTTGCCTGCAAATTTCATGCTGTCATTGTTTTTCTCTGCTGAGTAGCACTCCATTGTGTATATGTACTACATTTTCTTAATCCATTCTTCAGTTGACGGGGATCTAGGTTGTTTCCAGGTTCTAGCTATTACAAATAGTGCTGCTATGAACATAATTGAGCATGTATCTTTGTATGATTGAGCATTCCTTGGGTATATGCCCAAGAGTGGTATGGCTGGGTCTTGAGGTAGATTGATACCCAATTTTCTGAGAAACCACCATACTGATTTCCACAGTGGTTGTACAAGTTTGCACTCCCACCAACAGTGGAGGAGTGTTCCCTTTGCTCTGCATCCTCTCCAACATTGACTGTCATTAGTGTTTTTGATCATAGCCATTCTGACAGGTGTAAGGTGGTATCTCAGAGTCGTTTTGATTTGCATTTCTCTGATGATTAAGGATGTTGAGCATTTCTTTAAATGTCTTTCAGCCATTTGTGATTCTTGTTTTGTGAATTCTCTGTTTAACTGTTTGGCCCATTTTTTAATTGGATTGTTCAGTATTTTGATGTCTAGTTTCTTGAGTTCTTTATATACTTTGGAGATCAGTCCTCTGTCAGATGTGGGGTTGGTGAAGGTCTTTTCTCATTCTGTAGGCTGTCTTTTCTCCCTCATTAACACTGATGCAAAAATACTCAAACAAAATATTGGCAAACCGAATCCAAGAACACATCAAAAAAAATTATCCACCATGACTAAGTAGGTTTCATCCCAGGGATGCAAGGATGGTTCAGCATATGAAAGTCTGTCAATGTAATAGACCATATAAACAAACTGAAAGAAAAATACCACATCATCATCTCACTAGATGCTGAAAAAGCCTTTGACAAAATCCAACACCCCTTCATGATAAAGGTCTTAGAGAGATCAGGAATACAAGGAACATTCCTAAACATAATAAAGGCAATTTACAGCAAGCCAACAGCCACCATCAAATTAAATGGAGAGAAACTCAAAGTGATTTCACTAAAATCAGGAACAAGACAAGGATATCCACTCTCCCCATATTTATTCCATATAGTACTTTAAGTTCTAGCTAGAGCAATAACTCAGCTCACTTTCTACTTTCCATTCAGCTGGGACCCCAAACCATAGAATGGTGCTGCCCACTGGGTGAGGGTTCTCCCTCAGGACCCAGTCTAGGAATTCTCTCAGATATTCCCAGAGGTTTGTTTCCATGGTGATTCTACATCCTGATAAGTTGAGAAAATAAAACATCATATCAGATATAACAGTGCATGGGATCACAGGAGGTCTCTCTTTAGTGTGAAAATGGCCAGTGTCCCTTTTCTTTATTGTGTCCTCAGATCACTTTGAACTCAGTATCCCCGGATGGCTTAGGGAATTAGAAGGGTAGTCACCTGACTTCCCAGGACCCTGGCCAGCTATTCTAGCCTAATTGGTGAACTGGAGGCCATTGAGGGACCTCATCTCAAAGGTGGTGGATAGAGTTCCTGAAGATGACAACAGAGGTAGTCCTCTGTGTCCACACTCTTGTGCCCACCTGTGAATGAAGACACACAGGAACATGTACCCACACACATGAATATGCACACACACATGAATATGCACGCACACATTAGAAGAGCACAGAGATCTGATCCCCTGAGGCCTGTGCACTGAAACTCCTCCCTCTGCCCACCCTCTGCCAAAACTCATTCAAGCTCAATCTACTTCTCCAGGACGCTGTGTCAACCGCTGAGGTCGGCCCTGCTGACAGTGTGTCTGACTCCACAGAGACCCTTTTTTCCTGTGCTGGTTCTCAGGACAGCTCACTATGGACTTGTTGAAACTCCATCCTCAGCCCTTCGAATCCTACAGCTGAGAGCCAGATCCCCTCTGTCTTCTGTGTCCTGTGTCCAGTAGAGGATGAGCCATGGGTCGCCCGGAACTGGAAGCAGCCGGCTTCTCTCTGGTCAAGCTGGGCAGCCTAGTGGCCATTATCAGCTGTGGCCTGCCCTTTTGGCGTGTGATGAGATTTTCTGAAGAGACCAGCATTTGGGAGGGCATGTGGGTCCTGTGTGAGGCTAACGGACTCAAGAACCTGAAATGCATGCCATACACTTCACACCTGGAACTGCCACAGGACCTACAGGTGTCTCGAGTTCTGGTGGTCATCTGCATCATCATCTCCTACCTGTGTTTGCTGCTGTACATGATCGGGGATGAACGCATGTCATGTGTGTCAAATGTGAATGATGCAAAAAAGATCAAGATGGCGGCAAGTGGGTTGTTCCTGGGGGCTGGTCTGCTGCTGCTGGTGTCTGCATCCTGGGTCACACACAATGTCATCCTTGGCATCACCAACCCTCAAATGGTCTTCCCATGGAAACCAGAGATGGGAGCCTCACTCTACCTGGGCTGGCTCAGCTCCCTGCTGCTTCTGCTGGGAGGGGCCCTTCTGGGTGGGGCCCACCTCAGGTGTCAGGGCCCAAGTAACAATGACCAGCCCAGTGTCTTTGAGGGCTTCAACAATGAACAACCCAGTGATTTTGAGGGCTCCAACAATGACCAGTCCAGTGTCTTTGAGGGCTTCAACAATGACCAAGCCAGTGCTTTGAGGGCTCCAGGGAAGAGCCCTCCTCCCATGTCCATTAGGAGAGGGGTGAGTCTTCCTTCCCTGTCAGTGGAATGGAGAGACAGCAGCACTTCAAGGATGAGTGCAGTTCTTCCCAGCTGCAGTGGGAATCTGTCCATAAGGACTGCCCCACTATAACTTAGCAAAGGGCCCTTTATTATTATACAGTTCACACCTTTAGCAAGTCAATTCCTACACCAAAACCTTTCATTTTAGGCCACCAGAGGGACAATGCCAAATGCGAATTCTCAGGAATGGAATACCACAGTGGTGTGGGTTGTTCCTAATCTAAGTTTTCACAGGATTTGAACCCCTAGGAAATGCTCAGCTAAGACTTCAAAGAGAAGGTCCAGGAGACAGGAGGTAGCAATTACAAAGGACAGATCTAAGCTAGGTGCTAACACTCCGGAGTCAGACCAGCTATAGCTCTTGTGGAATTCTCCCAACAACAATGCATAAGGTGGCCCAGTCTCTCTGTGTTTTGGATTTGTTCATCTGTAGACAGCTCAGACCACCTTGTGACTGTTTATTATTCTCTATCTGTTCCCCTCTGACTGAAGCACCTTTGGCCTGATTGAAGAAGGAGAACCAGGAAGCTCTAAGCCTCGAGTGCCCTCCTCAGCCTCAGGGAACTACTGCTGGGGATACAAGGGGAGAGAAAACTCCTCCATGGACCTGGCTGCGAACTGGCCCAGGGGACCTCCTGGATGCAGCTGTCATGAGTCAGCACACTGTTGTGGTGCATTTCCTGTGGATGCAGCTGATAAGTCACCCATGAACATGGGACCCCAATAAAGTCACTGCTCCCCTAAGCTGGACTGGGATGGAGTCCTTTCAGGGTCTGCTGTGATTGTCTGTATTTGGGGTATCTAGAATCAGACTGAAGGTTAACACTACAGTGTTAGTGTCAGAGCTGTTGGGGGAGGGGCAGGCAGGGACTCAGCCTGGCTGCCACTGCCTAGCCTTCTCTGAAAACTCCCCTAAGGACTTCTTGTCCCAGAGCTCCCCTCTGAACTTACTGATAGTCTGTGGCCCTGGCACATCTACCACCTGCTTGCAGAAGATAAGCCTGGGTACTGGTAACCACCTTCCGCTGGCGGGAGGTCACTGTGGTACTATGGTAACATGTAAGTCAGCCCATGGAGTAGTATAGCCTGACTGAGTTCATTGAGATGCAGTGTGTGTGTGTGTGTGTGTGTGTGTGTGTGTGAGAGAGAGAGAGAGAGACAGAGACAGAGACAGAGACAGAGAGACAGAGAGAGAGACAGAGAAACAGAGAGACAGAGAGAGACAGAGACCAAGGACCATGTCAGGTGTCCCTGTCAATGAAATTTCCCACTGTTTCCTGAGACAGGGTCTCTTTAGCACCCACCTGTTAGGCCTGCTTGGCCAGCCAACAAGCTTCAGGCTCCAGCTGTGTGTTTCTCTCCAGAGCATGGATGACAGGTGTGTGTCCCACACCAGTGTTTCACAGGGGTGCTGCATCTGAACTCAGGTCCTCATGCTGCGACAATTGCTCCACCTGCCATCCCCTCAGATGGACACTGACCTGGAATTACACTTGTCCCCACAGGCCTTGGCCCAGTCTCTCGCCCCTCCTCCTCCTCCTCATATTTCCTCTGTCTAAATCATTCTTTTCTGCACAAGTGCTGCCTCAGGTGTGGTCAGGGCTGCCCAGCACAGCTGTGGCTTACCTCAGAGGCTCCCACTGTGTGTGTTCTGGAGCAGGGGATGGCTGTGTGGAAAGGCAGGGCTGGGTGTTCCACATTGGCTCAGTGACTCCTGTGAACTCGGGGGTCTTTGTTTCTCTTCCCGTTGCTGGCACAATATGTCATCCAGAGGCGACTTCAGGAGGGAAGAAAGGGTCCATTTTGACTCACAATTGAGGATACAACAGAGAAAGCGTGGGAACAGGAGTGTGAGGTGGCTTGTCACACTCCATCTGCAGTCAGGGAGCAGAGGGAGATGGATGCTGGTGCTCAGCTTGTCTTCTCCTTTGATTTTCAGTGTGTGTGTGTGTGTGTGTGTGTGTGTGTGTGTGTGTGTGTGTGTGTGTGTGCGCGTGTGTGTAGGAAGTTGAGACAGGGTCTCACTCCGTGGCCATGGCTGCCTTGGGCCTTGTTGTGTTGACCAGACTAGATTTTCACTCCCAGATGTCCACTTGCCTCTTCCTCCTGGATTTGTAGAATCCTGATCCCAAAGAGGAGAGGGGGTGGGGTCCTGGGCTGGAGGCTGAGTAAGGGATTAATGGGCTCTGAGCTGTGCAGAGAAGTGAACTCTGAGAAGTTTGGGAAGGGCGGCCTTGGATTCCTCCATGGATGCAGAATGCCCTCTATGTCTGTGCAGATGCTTCTGGTCAATGTAGCAGTGGCTGGTAAGTGAAGGGGTCCCAGCTCTTGGCTCCCAGGATCCTGAGAGATTGAGAGGACCAAGCAGATGCCACAACAGGCTGCTCAGTCTTTTCTCAGAGATCAGGCCTCAATTTCAGTTTCCTAAGACTTAAGCAAGCAGTTTCTGGGAGAGCCATAAAAAAAAAGGACATGCACAGATGTCCCTGTCAGCAGGGACAGGGAGATAGGATGCACCAAGCCTGGGCCACTTAGCCAGCCCCCACAACAGTAAATGCTTGGCCAGCCAGCCTCAACACCAGCTCAATGACAAAGACTGGGACTTGTCCAGTCTTGCCAAAAATGGGTAACTGTAACCCCCAACTAACCCTAACCAATTAAAAATTACTAACGTGATTGCCACTCACATAAACCATTCCAAGTCTGTTCCTATGTAGTCTGTAGACACCAAGAGCCCAGTTGCTTTACCCTGTATAAAAACCCTGCCCCATTGCTATTCAGGGACTCTCCTGTCTGCTGCCGCCCTCAGAGGGACAGAGAGGCCCGAGTTAACTCCCAACAATAAAAAGACTCTTTGCTTTGGCATTGGATTTGGTCTCCTGATGGGCTCTGGGGGACTCTGGGTACAACAAGATGAGCCTGTTTAACAGACTGTGAACCATTCTTTGATCATGTGACAGCCCAAGTGTTTTGAGGAACTCGACTTTCCCCTTTGTCCTTCTTGTTAGAATTCTGCCCTCACTCCAGCTGCATGACCGACTACACACGTGCAGTTCAGGAGTTAAGCAAAGGGTCTTGTGTCATCAGTGTGTGCTGGGGATTAGGTCCGCATGGCGTGGTCACCCAAACAGCACTTGCATGGTGTAGCTCCGTAAGCCCGCCTGAGCGTGTTCATTGGAACCCTTAAAAAGCCGGACACAGACCCCACCTTCTCTCTCTCTTCTGTTCTCTCTTCCCCCACCATCTTTCCCTCTCTCTGCACGTGCTCCTTACCCAGGCTGGTTCTCTTGTTTCCCCCTCCCCAACCCCACACACCCCTCTTCCTCCTAATAAAGCTCTGATACTGCTACTGGGTATAGTCGTGGCCGTGACCTTTCCAAGAGGTAACCAGCCCAGGTAACAAGCACTGCTTATCATTCTTAGACGTCGCCTCCTCCTTCCTTGTCTTTGTTCCTGATGGGGACATCCTTTGTATCTCAGGCTGCCCTGGAAGGTGTGGTCAACGTGTCTTATACCTCTCTGTGCTCAGACAGAGAAAGACAGTTGCCAGCTGCCATCCTCACTCTGAGGGATTTTAGCTTTTCTTGATTTGTTTGGTTTTCTTTAAAAGTTTTTTTTTTTTTTTTTTTTGAGACAGGGTTTCTGTGTGTATCCTTCGTTGTCCTGGAACTAGTTTTGTAAACCTGTCTGGCCTAGATTATAGAGATCTGCCTTGAAGGTGACTCCTGAATAGTGGGGGCTTCCTCCTGGACCCTGGAATAGGCACAAACCACACTCAAACACCCGTTTTCACAGAGAATTCCTTTATTAAGCCAATGGAGAAAAGTTACAGTGGCTGGAGGCAGAAAGCAGGACCAATGCCCTTGCAGGGGTAATTTTGAAGAGGAGAAGGGGAGGTCTGTGGTAGAATGGGCTAGGATGTGCTGGTAAAGAGATAGAGTATGAGGGAGAAGGGGAAATTGTAGTGCCCGTTCTAATTGGTCTTAATAATAAAATCCTGGAGTCAGGTATCGGGGTAAATGCTGAAAGATCAAAGAGACAAAGGAGCCAGCCACAGCCACCTCTCACCTCTCCAACTCCTCAGTCTGAAAGGGGAGCTGAGCTCCTGTCTCCTCCTGCCTTATAGTCCCCTCTCTGCCCAGCCTTATCACTTCCTGTCTCCACCTCCCTAGTGCTGGGATCAAAGGCATGAAATCCCAAGAGCTGGGATTAAAGGTGTGCGCCACCACCGACCAGTACACTTGTGTTTTTAAATGTAGTTTAAGGTATCAAACTCACATGATCCTAACAGTATAATGTGTTCTAGTTTACTTTTTGTTAGTGAGATAAACACCATGACCAAAGCAAGTTGAGGAAGAAAAATGTTATTTGTTATTGATGTTGTTTTTATCTTCAGTAACAGGGAAGCCATGGTAGGATCCTGGAAGCAGGAACTGAAGCAGAGACCATAAGGAACATCTCTAACTGGCTTGTTCCCTTCCTTATACAACTCAGGCCCACATGCCTAGGGATAGTGCTGCCCTCAGTGGGCTGGGACCTCCCAGGTCAATTGGTAGCCCTGAAAATGACCCACAGCTATGTCCAGTGAACGATCTGATGGAGGCAATTCTTCAGGTGAGGATTCCTCTTTCCAGATGTCAAGTTGAAAACCTAGATTAGCCACGAGTTGTGGGAAGCATTTGAGTGGCTGAGCTATCTGCTTTGGGTTTTCTGTCTCTGGCTGTCTGTCTGTCTCTACTTGTCTCTCTGTGTCTGTGTGCCCTGGTTATTTTATTTTTATTTACTGATTTATTCATTCATTTGTTTATTTGTTGATAGTCTCCTTGATGCAAGCTAGAGTCATTAGGGAAGAGGGACTCTCAACTGAGAAAATGTTCCCATAAGATTGGCTTCTAAGCATGGATGTCAGGCATTCTCTTGAGTAATGATTGATGTGGGTAGGCCTGTCCACTGTGAGCGGTAGCATCCCTAGGCAGGTAGTGCTGGGTTGTATAAGAGGTCAGGCTGAGTGTAGTGTTTCCCCATACCCTCTGCTTCAGTCCTCCCCTGGCTTCCCTCAGTGGACTGTGACCAGGGACACATCTGCCTGACAACCCCTTTCCTCCATCCCAGCAGTAGAAACTCTAAGACACTCTGTCTTTGTCTGTCTCTGGGTGTCCCACAATACCTCGGTGATGCTGGCACTGGACACTTTTGTCCCTGGGGCACATTTGGTGTGGGAAGTGTACAGCAGGCTGTAAGGAAAACCTGATTTTTGATGGTAGCATCCACACTCCACTCTGGAATCTATCCTAGTAAATGGGTATGAGGAGAGTGTGTGGGGACACCACCAACTTCCACTGGACATGAATGAATGTTGCATGGCAGGTCCCTCAGGAGAGGACATGCTCAGGTCCAATGTAGAAAACAGAATGGTCAATGTGGTCTGGGAGTCAGTGATGCCATCAGGGACCCAGCCATGTCACTGTTCTTCTCTGTCACCTTCTGCTCCCAAGCCTTGGTGCCCAGTCTGTCAACTAATCATGCTGGACACTTCTCTAGAGAACAAAGGGAGAGCTCTGGGCTTGGTGGTATACACCTGAGAATCATCATTGTGGAGGTTAAGGCAGGAGGATCATGAGTTCAAAGCTGACCTGTGCCATGTCACAAGAATGTGTATGCAATGTAAACAGAAGGTGGGAGTAGGGAGGCCAGAGAACATGGCAGTGTGAATCCAGTCCTACCTGCCAATCACCTTCTACTGCAAGCCATTGGTCAGAGGAAGAACACTGGTCAGAGCTGGGCATATCATGGCCGAGAGCTAGCTAGGGAATCTGGGGACCAAGCAGGTTTTATTGTCACCTTGCTGTGGATATTGTTCTGTATAAATAAAACACTGATTGGCCAGACAGGAAGTGTAGGCAGGACTAACAGAAAGGAGACTTGAGGGAACAGGAAGGCAGAGGGGAGACTGCCTGCACCCACCGCCAGGACAAGAAAGATGTAAGGTACCAGTAAGCCACGAGCCACGTGGCAAAGTATAGATTAATAAAAATGGGCTGAATATAAGAGTAAGAGCTAGACAATGATAGGCCTGAGCTAATGGCCAAGCAGTTTAAATAATATAAGCACCTGTATGCTTATTTTATAAGTGGACTCCAGGACTGGCAGGGCTTGGCGGGAGCTAGAGAGAAATTCTCCAGCTACAAATGGTGCCCAACATGTTGGCAAGAGTTTCCACCTAAAACCTGAGTAAAAAGATTATAAAATGGAGCGAAAAACAGTTCCTAGTTGTCTCTTTCAAGTTAGCAGCAGCCTGCGTGTTTGAGCTACTATCTACTATGGCGGGTTCATGGCATGCGTGCTCGACCTGCGGCGGGAATGAAGCCTCAAGTGGCACATTAAGCTGAGTGGTGGATTTAGCCTTTGCTAGTACAAAACAAAAAGAGGTTTCTGGGCTACACGCTGCTTTGATAGAAGCATAGACCCACTATTTCTGAGAGTTGATGGCTCCCAGAGCTGGCGGAAAACGTACCACCGCCATGTTGGGAAGCTGAAGTGGGCGGAGCCAACAGCCACAGCACCGTTTCAGTCTTATACTGCAGTTTAAAGCAATAGGCTCAAGGTAATATAAAAAACAAGCCACATAAAGATGGCTATCACACAGAGAATCTGGATTATGTTCTCTTTGATATTCGTAACTGAAGAAAAACATTTGATTGTAAAAGCTGTTGAGTTACACCAAAACGTATATTTTAAAGGTACCTTGACTTCAAAATTTAGATATAAGGATGTGTTGCTTTGGAAAGGAGGCTCTGCTTTTGTTTCCACAGAAAGCCAAAGGCTATGGATTTGTTCCAGATTAAGATACATCAGGTTTGACCAGCCAAGACCACCTGAAAGGTCTCCAATGACACCATGGCCCAGATGATCCAACATCCAGAACCATTTCAAGGCAACTGGCTCAGACGATACACCCTCACGGACTACTCCATAATCCTAAAATTTTCTTTGTGTCCCCATAAGATACAGCACCCCACTCCAGCAGGAAGTAGTAAGAGAAGCTACGCCCAAATTCCCAAATATACCATGCTGGCTTTGGAGATGAAATTGGCTCATTCCTTCTCTAAACCCAAACATATTCCTAAAATAAAAGGTTAAAAGATTCTTTTGTCCCATATCAGAAGAGCCCTCTGGTGTGGGACAGAGAAAAACCAATATGTTTATTTGAAACAGGTTGATTATAAATGCAATCTCTTTCTAAAGAAGAAAAGGGGAGGGGCTGGAAAGATGGTTCAGTGGTTAAGAGCACTGGCTGCTCTTCCTAAAGGTCCTGAGTTCAATTCCCAGCAACCACATGGTGGCTCACAACCATCTATAATGAGATCTGGTGCCCTCTTCTGGCCTTCAGGGACACATGTAGGCAGAACACTGTATACCTAATAAATAAATAAATCTTTAAAAAAAAAAGAAGAAGAAAAGGGGATATGATATAGATATATAGGATATAGATATGATAGGATAAAAGGGTAGATTAATGAACCTACTATTAAAGAACAACAACTTGTTTAAAATGTTTTACATTTGGTATAGATTTTAGTTTATGTTAAAAATGTTTAGCCGGGCGGTGGTGGCGCACGCCTTTA
This sequence comes from Peromyscus californicus insignis, assembly GCF_007827085.1. Lineage (NCBI taxonomy): Eukaryota > Metazoa > Chordata > Mammalia > Rodentia > Cricetidae > Peromyscus > Peromyscus californicus. Next base: position 25,176,267 of record NW_026294540.1, read on the forward strand.
ATCCCAGCACTCGGGAGGCAGAGGCAGGCGGATCTCTGTGAGTTCAAGGCCAGCCTGGGCTACCAAGTGAGTTCCAGGAGAGGCACAAAGCTACACAGAGAAACCCTGTCTCAAAAAACCAAAAAAAAAAAAAAGTTTTACATTAGTATAGATTTTAGTTTATTGATACAAGTTTAAACTTAATTTTGTTATACTGTATATATATATCTATTCTCATTTGAGGTATTATGTTTATGTAACTCATTTAGATTGGAGTGGATAATTAAATAGATTAATAATTAGTCATCTATGATAATCATACTTGTAGCCATGTTAGTTAAATCTTCTAAGTATACATAGATATATTTCAGATAGATAAGAAATCTTCAAATACTTCAAAGACCTACAGAATATGGCATTTAAAATATTTTTTAAAATTTAGACTTTCTGGACAGTGAGAAATGTCTGCTCCTGGCAACACTGGATTTACTTCAGAAAGGAGGATGGACATCAAAGACACTCCATATGGAGTTTATCTTCACCTTGGCAAAAATAGCCATTTGGACAAGAAACTTTTCTTGCCTGGACTGCTTCATCAACTGAACATACAGGACCCATAGAAAGATGACCACTGAAATTTGCTTGACAAAATGGTCCTTCAGATTCCTGCTTCGCAGAGAAAACTGCCAGACATTCTACAAAACACTGAGAATAATGACCAAGAGACTCTAACCCTGTGGGCTGAAGACAGATGCCCCAACTTTACAAAGGAACATGAGGTGACTGTCCAGGCTGTCAGCTGTCTCTGTCTACCCGGCAAGACTCCCAAAAGTTGCTTACATCCTTCTCCAGTTTCTCAGGTAGTATTATATCCTTCTGAGGTCTTTGATGTAGTTGAAGCTAGATAGTTACAATTTTTCTTAGTTATGATAAAAGATAAGTTAGATATAAAACCTTAAACACAAATATAAGATAGATAGGGTATCTTCTTTAATATTGTAACTGTAATTCTTGCTTGATAATTGTTTTGTTATATGTAATTTTACTATGTTAAAGTTAAAACCTTCCTTTTTGAAAAAGAAGAAAAGGGGAAGTGCTGTGGATATCACTCTGTATAAATAAAACACTGATTGGCCAGTAGCCAGACAGGAAGTATAGGCGGGACTAACAGAGAGGAGAATAGAGGGAACAGGAAGGCAGAGGGGAGACTGCCTGCACCCACCGCCAGGACAAGAAAGATGTAAGGTACCAGTAAGCCACGAGCCACGTGGCAAAGTATAGATTAATAGAAATAGGCTAAATATAAGAGTAAGAGCTAGACTTTGATAGGCCTGAGCTAAGGGCCAAGCAGTTTAAATAATATAAGCACCTGTATGTTTATTTTATAAGTGGGCTCCAGGACTGGCAGGGCTTGGCGGGAGCTGAAGAAAAATTCTCCAGCTACAGTCACCTCGTCCCCACGTGGACCAATCAGTTATGTGTGTGCTGTGGGATGGTTTTTCTGTATGCTGTGAGGATGTGGTGCTACTGTTGGTTAATAAAGAAGCTGTATTGGCAACACAGGATAAGAGCCAGGTTGGAAATCCAAGCAAAGATACAGGGAGAAGAATGGTGGAGTCAGGGGGAAGCAGAGCAATGCCGGGCGAAGGAAGATGTATTATAAAGGTAAAGCCACGAGACATATGGTGATACATAGATTAATAGTAACGGGTTAATTTAAGGTGATAGAGCTAGCTAGCAAGTAGCCTGATCATTAGACCAAATAGTTTGTAATTAATGTAAGCCTCGGTGTGTTTATTTGGGAATGGCTGTGGGACACAGAAAAACTTCTGGCTACAGGAGTAGACATGCTCTCTTTTTCTAAATTATCATTTTATATAATATCTAATTATATAAATGTCTTGAATTCAATGCATTTATATGTATGCATTCATATACATGGGAGGAGGGAGATTCATTCAATGGTATGGATGCTTTTGCTCTGATTCAAACCTTCAGGAGACTGTTCTGGGCTCAGAATACAGAGACCCAGCACTGAGGTACAGCTTGGAGGTCCTGAGGTCCATCTGAAAACCCAGGTAAACATGCAGCATACTCTGGCATGTGATGGTAAATCTAGTGCCAAAGAGGAAAAGACAGGGGGAGCCACAGGGCTTCCTGTCCAGTAGGTCTGCACAGTTGATGAGCCCTGGTCCATGAGACACTTGTCTTAAAGGAGATAGATGCCATCCAGAGGATGATGCCAGAGGAAATCCTTTGGTCTCCTCATGCACACGACATCTAGGAATGCACCCACAGGACAGTACACAGAAACACACACACACACACACACACACACACACACACACACACACACACACACACACTTTTTACATAAGGCAGTACAGGCTGGTTCTGAGGCCACATGATCTGAAGCTCCACCCTGTGCCCCACCCCTTGTCATACCCTCAGACTCCCCCAATCTCTATCACCAGATGCCTCTGTCAACTGCTGTCCTCACACTGCTGCCGCGGACATCTGCTTCTACAGAGGTAATTATTGTTGGTGTGGACTGAGTCTCTGTCTGCTTTTGTGTCTCTCTGCCTCCAGGGAAAGGCTTTCTCTAGACATTTGTGAGGTCCATCATCAGTCCTTGGGATCCTACAGCTCAGCCCAGATCCCTATTAACTCCCTTACCTAACTACAGTGACTCTGGGCCATGATTCTCAAGGCCCTGCAGCAGGTCAGCACCTCTGTGGCCAGACTGGGCAGGCCAGTGGCCCTTTGGAGCTGTTTGCCAGCCCTGTGAAGGGTGACAATATCTCCTGCATGTGATGTAAGGGCTAGAATCGTATGTTAGGCGGGGTCTATGGCAAATGTGCCAGGTACACAGACAATATACTATACAGTATAAGGACCATGGCTACTGGGTCACATCAGCTCAGGGCCACAGGTGTCTCAGGTCCTCATGGTCATCTGTATAATGGAATGGGTTTGCTGTTGTGTATGTTTGAGGTTGAGTGTCATCATGGCTGTCTAATGACAGAGATGATGTCATGATTGTGAGGAGGGTGGATGTCTTGATCCTGGTGCTGGCCTGCAGTCAATGGTGCCCATGTCCTGGGGAACACACAACTTCATCTATGGCTGCTCCAATGCACTCTTGGGCTCCATGCAGAAAGCAGAGTAGGGTGTCTGGCTCTACCCAGGCTGATGCAGCTCCACGCTGCTGATGCTTGGAGGAGCCCTACAGTCCTGAAAGGCCCCAGCTGAAAATGAATTGTTCAGTCCCAGGATCAGCACTGGATCCTCCACCCAGCAAGAGAGCACATGGTGGGCCTCTGTCAACATGGTGTCTCTGTTTATCCCTGAACTCAGCTCAGACCATGTTCTAGTGTGCCCGAGTGTTCTTTCCTTCTCTCTCCCTACCCCCTCTCTCTGTCTCTCCCTCTCTCTCTTTCCCCCACACCCTCTCTGACAGTGTTACTCTGTCCTAGCTGAAACATAACTCAATCTGTATACAAGCGGGCCTGGACCTCACAGAGATAGACTAACTCTGCCTCCCAAGTGCTGGGATTAAAGGAGTTTGCACCAACATCTAGACAGTTTGCCTTCTCTGTCTGTCATAAAACACTAACACAAAACAACCTGTCCTCCAGGATGTAGTCCATCATGGCGAGGATGTCATGGGGCAGGAGCACGAGGCAGGCGGTCACATCACATCCACAGTCAGGAAGCACAGAGAGGTGATGCTGGGGCTCAGTCACTTTCTACTTTCCATTCTTCTGGGACCCAAACCATAAAATGGTGCTGCCCACTGGATGAGGATTCAACCTCAGTTACCCAGCCTAGGAATTCTCTCAGATATTCCTAGGGGATTGTTTCCATGGTGATTCTACATCCTGATAAGTTGACAAGATAGAATATTATATCAGATATAGCAGTGCATGGGACCACAGGAGGTCTCTGCTTGGTGTGCAGCTGACCAATGTCCCTTTTCTGTATTGTGTCCTCAGATCCCCAGAACTCAGTATCCCCGGATGGCTTAGGGAATTAGGAGGGTTGTCACCTGACTTCCCAGGACCCTGACCCGCTATTCTAGCCTAATTGGTGAACTGGAGGCCATTGAGGGACCTCATCTCAAAGGTGGTGGATAGCGTTCCTGAAGATGACAACAGAGGTTGTCCTCTGTGTCCACACTCTTGTGCCCACTAGTGCATGAAGACACACAGAAACATGTACCCACACACATGAATATGCACACACACATGAATATGCACACACACATATTAAAAAGAGTACAGAGATCTGATCCCATGAGGCCTGTGCACTGAAACTCCCCCCTCTCCCCACCCTCTGCCAAATCCCATATCAGCTTAACCTATTTCACCAGGACGCTGTGTCAACTGCTGAGGTCCCTCCTGTTGGTAACATGTCTGACTCTATAGTGACCCTCATTTCTGTTGCTGGTTCTCTGGACAGCTCACTATTGACATGGTGAAACTCCATCCTCAGCCCTACGAACCCTGCAGCTGAGAGCCAGATCCCCTCTGTCTTCTGTGTCCTGTGTCCAGCAGAGAATGAGCCATGGGTCGCCAGGAACTGGAAGCAGCCAGCTTCTCTCTGATCAAGCTGGGCAGCCTAGTGGCCATTATCAGCTGTGGCCTGCCCTCGTGGCATGTGATGAAATTTTCGGAAGAGACCAACCTTTGGGAGGGCCTTTGGATCCTGTGTGAGATTAACGGACTCAAGAGCCAGACATGCAGGTGGTACAGATCACACCTGGTAGTGCCACAGGACCTGCAGGTGTCTCGAGTTCTGGTGGTCATCTGCATCATCATCACCTGGCTGGGTTTGCTGCTGTACATGATCGGGGATGAACGCATTGCATGTGTGTCAAATGTGAATAATGCAAAAAAGATCAAGTTGGCGGCAAGTGGGTTGTTCCTGGGGGTTGGTCTGCTGCTGTTGGTGTCTGCGTCCTGGGTCACACACAATGTCATCCTTGGTATCACCAACCCTCAAATGGTCTTCCCATTGAAACCAGAGATGGGAGCCTCACTCTACCTGAGCTGGCTCAGCTCTCTGCTGTTTCTGCTGGGAGGGGTCCTCCTGGGAGGGGCCCTGCTGTGTTGTGAGGACCCAACTAAGATTGACCAGCCCACTCCTTTTGAGGGCTCCTGGGAAGGGCCCTCTGTGCTTTATATCTGGAGTTAGTGAGGTTCAATTAGCAGGTCACTGGAATGAAGAGAGAGGGGCACCTCAAGGATGAGTCTAGCCTTTCCCAGCTGCAGAGGGGATTGGTCTCTATGGGCTGCTCTACAGTAGCTTAGCAGAGGGCCCTTTCATTATTATACAATTCACACTTTATCAGGTCAATTCCTACACCAAAACTAGATAAAACTTAGTTTTATCTAAGCCCCCCAAAGGGATGATGCCAAACACAAATTCTCAGGAAAGAAATACCACAGTGTTCTGGGTTGTTCCTAATCTAAGTTTTCTTAGGAAACTCTCAGATAAGACTTCAAAGAGAAGATCCAGGAGACAGGAGGTAGCAATCATAAAAGGCAGATCTAAGCTAGGTGGTAACACTCTGGGGTCACACAGGCTGTAGCTCTGTGGAATTCTCCCAACACTCCTCAGACAACAACAATGCATGCGGTAGGCCAGTCTCTGTGGTTTGGATTTGTTCATCTGTAGACAGCTCAGACCACCTTGTGACTGTTTATTATTCTGTAGCTGTTCCCCTCTGACTGAAGCACCTTTGGCCTGATGGAAGAAGGAGAACCAGGAAGCTCTAAGACTCCAGTGACCTCCTCAGCCTCAGGGAACTAGTGCTGGGGATACAAGGGGAGAGAAAACTCCTCCATGGACCTGGCTGCAAACTGGCCCAGGGGACCTCCTGGATGCAGCTGTCATGAGTCAGCACACTGTTGTGGTGCATTTCCTGTGGATGCAGCTGATGAGTCACCCATGAATAGGGACCCCAATAAAGTTACTGGACCTCTGCTGGACTGGGATGGAGTTATTTCAGGGTTTGCAGAAACCCTCTGTATGGGGTGACTGGAAACAGACTGAAGGTTAATTAGGATGTTAGTGCCAGAGCTGCTGGCTTTTGGGGAATGGGCAAGCAGGGACTGCCCCAGGTTGCCACCTGTGTGTTCCTCTCTGATACCCTCATTAAGATCTTCTTGTGACAGAGATCCTTGCTGAAATTACTGATAGTCTGTGGCCCTGGCAGTTCTGCCACTTGCTTGCAGAAGATAAGCCTGGGTACTGGTAACCACCTTCCCCTGGCGGGAGGTCACTGTGGTACTATGATAACATGTAAGTCAGTCAGCTTATGGAGAAGTATAGCCTGGTTGAGTTCATTGAGATGTAGTGTGTATGTGTGTGTGTGTGTGTGTGTGTGTGTGTGTGTGTGTGTGTGTGTGTGAGAGAGAGAGAGAGAGAGAGAGAGAGAGAGAGAGAGAGAGAGAGAGAGAGAGACCAAGGACCATGTCAGGTGTCCCTATAAAACAAATTTCCCACTGTTTCCTGAGACAGGGTCTCTTTAGCACCCACCTGTGAGGCCTGCTTGACCAGCCAACAAGCTGCATGTTCCTGCTGTGTGTTTCTCTCCAGAGCATGGATGACAGGTGTGTGCCCCACACCAGTGTTTCACAGGGGTGCTGCATCTGAACTCAGGTCCTCATGCTGTGACAATTGCTCCATCTGCCATCCCCTCAGATGGACATTGACCTGGAATTACACTTGTCCCCTCAGATGGACACTGACCTGGAATTACACTTGTCCCCTCAGATGGACACTGACCTGGAATTACACTTGTCCCCATTCGCTTTGGCCCAGTCTCTCGCCCCTCCTCCTCCTCCTCATATTTCCTCTGTCTAAATCATTCTTTTCTGCACAAGTGCTGTCTCATGTGTGGTCAGGGCTGCCCAGCACAGCTGTGGATTTCCTCAGAGGCTCCCACTGTGTGTGTTCTGGAGCAGGGGATGGCTGTGTGTGGAAAGGCAGGGCTGGGTGTTTCACATTGGCTCAGTGACTCCTGCGAACTCGGGGGTCTTTGTTTCTCTGCCCGTTGCTGGCACAATATGTCATCCAGAGGTCACTTCAGGAGGGAAGAAAGGGTCCATTTTGACTCACAATTGAGGATACAACAGAGAAAGCATGGGAACAGGAGTGTAAGGCAGCTTGTCACACTCCATCTGCAGTCAGGAAGCAGAGAGAGATGGATGCTGGTGCTCAGCTTGTCCTCCCTTTGATTTTCAGTGTGTGTGTTTGTGTGTGTGTGTGTGTGTGTGTGTGTGTGTGTGTGTGTTTGTCTAGCAAGTTGAGACAGGGTCTCAATCTGTGGCCACAGTTACCTTGGGCCTTGTTGTGTAGACCAGACTAGATTATCACTCCCAGATATCCACTTGCCTCTTCCTCCTAGATTTGTAGAATCCTGATCCCAAGGAAGGGTAGGGGTGGGGTCCAGGCCCTGGAATAGAGCCTGAGTGAGGGATTAGTGAGTACTGGGCTGTGCAGAGAACTGGACTCTGAGAAGTTGAGGAAGGGCAGCCTTTGGTTCCCCATGGAATCGGATTGCCCTCTATCTGTGCAGAAGTTTCCAGCTGATGCAGTGAAGGAGTCCCAGCTCTTGGTTCCTAGGGTCCTAAGAGATTGAGAGGACCAAGCAGACACCACAACAGACTGCTCAGTCTTCTCTCAAAGATCAGGCCTCAATTTCAGTTTCCTGGGACTGAGCAAGAAGTTTCTGGGAGGGCCATGAACAAAAGACAATCACTGATGCCCCTGTCAGCAGGGACAGGGAGATAGGATGCACCAAGCCTGGGCCACTGATCCAGCCCCCACAGTCAGTTCGGGATAAGCCAGATAGCCTCTGTTGCAGCTGAAGGACAAAGCCTGGGATTGTCCAGGCTAGCCCAAAAATGGATAACTGTAACTCCCAACTAACTCTAACCATGTAATAGCTACTAAAATGATTGCCACTCACATAAACCAATCCCAAGTCTGTTCCTATGTAGTCTGTAGACCCCAAGATCCCCCTTGCATTTCCCCATATAAAAACCCGGCTCCATTGCTACTCGGGGTCTCTCCTGCTCTGCTCCTCATCAGAGGATGGAGAGGCCTGAGTTAACTCCCAACAATAAAAAGAACCTTTGCTTTTGCTTCGGATTCGGCTGCCCTGGAAGGTGTGATCATCCTGTCTCAGGGCTCTCTGTGCTGAGACGGAGAATCACAGCTGCCAGCTGCCATCCTCACTCTGAGGGGTTTTAGCTTTTGTTGGTTTGTTTTTCTCTAAAAAAAAAATTTCTTTGAAAAGAGTTTCTCTGCATATTTTTTGTTGTCCTGGAACTAGTTTTTATACCAGGCGGGCCTAGAATCATAGAGACGTGCCTTGAAGGAGACCCTGATAGTGGGGGCGTCCTCCTGGATCCTGGAATCAGCACAAACTGCACTCAATACCTGTTTGCACAGAGAGACCGTTTATTAGGCGGGGAAGAAAAATTAAAGTGATATCCATCTGAATCAGGCAGAAAACAGAACCAAATGACCTTGCTGGTGTAATTTTTAAGGAGAGAAGGGGAGGTCTGTGTTAGAATGGGCTAGGATGTAGCATGAATCTCGATAGTGTATGAGGGAGAAGGAAAAGGTGTAGTACCAGTTCTAACTGTTCTTAATAATAAAAACCCCGAGTCAGATATCGGGGTAAATGCTGAAATTACAGAGAGACAATGGAGCAAGCCACAGCCACCTCTCACCTCTCCAACTCCTCAGCCTGAAAGGGAAGACAAGCTCCTGTCTCTTCCTGCCTTATATTCCTCTCTCTTCCCAGCCTTAACACTTCCTGTCTCTACCTCCCTAGTGCTGGGATCAAAGGCCTGTGCCTCCCAAGTACTGGGATCAGAGGCATAAGAACCCAAATGCTGGGATTAAAGATGTGTGCCACCACTGCCTGGCCTCTAGTGACTAGCTCCACACTCTGATCTCCAGGCCAGCTTTATTTATTAGGGCAACAATTTTATTTATTTATTAAAGAAACAATCATGACTAAAGAGACATCAGAGAAGGGGGAAGGGACAAGGGAAGAGGGAAAGGGTAATTGTCCTAGAGGGACAAGAACTGCCTCTGTATAGAGGGGAGACAGAGGTGGCCCAAGGTAAATGGGGAAACCCGAGATAGGATGAGATGTTTAATATTAATTGAGCATGTTAATTAGGTGAATCAAAAGGGGCTCTTGATTGCTGGACTTTGGTAGTCAGCCTCAGGTGGAGGAAGTTACCATATATGGGATAGACCTTGGCGGCTAGTTTAAGTAATGTAATCTTAACAGTTTTTAAAAGCAGATGGAGTGTGGGAGAATGTATTGTAATAGATTATTACAAAAAAATGAATGTACTGTAATAGATTATTAAAGTCAGAGGGAATGGAGTAGAAGGGCAAGGCCTGCCAGAGGCACATGCCCCAGGGGTCTAGTGTCCCTTCACACCTGCCTCTGCCTTCCCTGTGCTGCGATTAAAGATGTGTGTCAAAGGACCCAACATTTTTTAGTTTCAGTTCTTAAGAAAGGATGCCATGCTCAGGCTGGCCTTGAACTAACATAAATCTGGCTGCCTCTGTCCCCAAGGCAGCCACCTACCACCAGATCTTGTGCTGCCCTCAACAGGCATGGCTTTTCATTGGCCTGGAGCTTGGGGATTCAGCCAGATGAACTGGCATCTCCATCCCAGCATCTTCTGGTTCCCACCTTCACAGTGGCCAGATGACAATCCCACTCTGCCACACCTCGCTTTTTAAATGTAGGTTTTGTGACCAAACTCACATGGTCATGCCTGCATGCTGTGTTCTAGTTTACTATTTGTTAGGGAGATAAACACCATGACCAAAGCAAGTTGGGAAAGAAAAGTGTCTTTTTCTTCAGCTTATGGGGAGGATCCTGGAAGCAGGAACTGAACCCGAGACCATGAGGAACATCTCTTCCTGGCTTGTTCCCTTTCTTATACAACTCACGTCCACAGGCCTAGGGATAGTGCTGCCCTCAGTGGGCTGGGACCTCCCAGGTCAATTGGTAGCCCTGAAAATGCCCCACAGCTCTGCCCAGAGAACGACCTGATGGAGTCAGTTCTTCAGGTGAGGATCCCTCTTTCCAGGTGTCAAGTTGAAAACCTAGATTAGCCATGAGTTATGGGAAGCATTTGACTGGCTAAGCCATCTGCTTCGGGTTTTCTGTCTCTGTCTGTCTGTCTCTACTTGTTTCTGTGTGTCTGTGTGTCCGGGTTATTTTTTTTTTATTTACTGATTTATTTATTTATTTGTTTATTGTCTCCTTGATGCAAGCTAGAGTCATTAGGGAAGAGGGACTCTCAATTGAGAAAATGTTCCCATAAGATTGGCTTCTAAGCATGGATGTCAGGCATTCTCTCAATTAATGATTGATGTAGGTGGGCCCAGTCCACTGTGAAAGGTACCATCCCTAGGCAGGCAGTTGTAGTAGTATTTGTTCTGCTCAGGACCTTGGGCTGTTTGGCCCAAAGGAGGCGGTGCTTCCTGCCATTGTACATGACTTATAAGGTAAGGGAGAAGGGTCACATGCTCCTTCTCCCTGCTCCTGCCTGTGAGATGGAATCGCTCCCAGTCAGATCAGAGTATGACTTCTGCTGTCTACTCCCTTCTGTTATCTTGAGTATATTTCCTCAATTTATATCTTAATAAATTCTGTTTCCCATTTAACAGACTCTTGTGGATTGATTGTAAAAGGTGGCGCCCAATCTGGCGCATGAACCCACAACCCTGAGATTAAGAGTCTCATGCTCTTACCGACTGAGCTAGCAGGGCTCTGCAGGGTGGATAAACTCACCCTCAGGTAGTTCTGGATTGTATTAGAAGTCAGGCTGTCTTAGTTAGCCGTGTTTCTGCATACCCTCTGCTTCAGTCGTGCTCTGTCTTCCCTCAGTGGACTGTGACCAGGGATATATAAGCCGGACAAACCATTTCCTCCCATCACAGCAGTAGAAACTCTAAGACACTCTGTTTTGTTTTGTCTCTGTGTGTCCCAAATTATCTCAGTGTTGCTGGGCACTGTACACAGGCACTGTTCCATAGAGCCTGGACAGCTAAATGGAACAACCAACCATCCCAGGATGTGGCCAGAACTCCAGCTTTCTCAGGTCCCTCCCAAAGATGAGTGACATCCCCCAGGTCAGCTGGAATCAGTCTCAAGAACTTGGCATCCTCACTCCACTTCACCTGCTACCCCTTTCTAATTCCTCACCTTTGTAGGATAATAAACAAAAGGGAGGAATGTTAGCATTCAGGCATTATGCTGGCCTGCCCTTTGGACCTGGCAAAAAAAATATTCAACCACAGCCACTCCCTGTGTGCACACATATGTGAGCATTCAGTTGCAACCACTAAGGATACCCTCTATGCACATGCATTTGGCAATATTCTAGCAGGTATGCTAGCCAGCTCAGAGTCCTAAGGTTACTACATTGCTGCATACCCATTGGGCATGAGTTATGTCCCCGTTAAGAGACAAGTTCTACCCACACCCTGTCTCTTTTCTGCTGCTTCTTCCAGAGGCAAGTCTCTGTCCCCACTCCTCCAATAAACATCCTATGTGAGTTTTGTTGTATGGTTGTATGAGGACTTTATCTCCCACTGTAAACTACAACACAGTGTCTTCTGTGAAAGATTTTACTGGATGAGCTATCTTCTTAGTTTTGGGAAATGTTATTTTAAGGTGTGTTACTTTTGTTTATGTTGTATTTGTTTAACTGTGTGAAGCTGCGTTACTGTGCCTGTCTAAAACACCTGATGGTCTAAGAAAGAGCTGAACGGCCAATAGTGAGGCAGGAGAAAGGATAGATGGGGCTGGCAGGCAGAGAGGATAATAGGAGGAAAGTCTGAAAGAGGAGCGATTTAGGAGCAAGAGAAGAAGGAGGACATCAGGGACAAGTTGCCCAGCTACACAACCAGCAACGGAGTAAGAAAGACAGGTCTACAAAAATAGAGAAAGGTAAAAGCCCAGAGGCAAAAGACAGATGGGTTAATTTAAAGGTAAAACGTCGGGAAGAAACAAGCCAAGCAGGGGCCAGGCATTCATAATTAAGAATAAGCCTCCATGCATGATTTATTTGGGAGCTGGGTGGCAGGCCCCAAAGACACAAAGAGTAAGAAAGCAACAACAACAACACTTAGGGTTTTCTGTCTGGGTTGTATAAGGAGTCAGGATGAGCAAGCCAGTAAGCAGTGTTTCCCCATGCCCTCTGCTTCAGTTCCTGCCTTGGCTTCCCTCAGTGGACTGTGACCAGGGACACATCAGCCTGACAACCCCTTTCCTCCCATCACTGCAGTAGAAACTCTAAGACACTCTGTCTTTGTCTCTGTGTGTCCCACATTACCTCGGTGTTGCCTGGCACTGGACACTTTTGTCCCTGAGGCACATTTGGTGTGGGAAGTGAACAGCAGGCGGTGAGGAAACCCTGATTTTTGAGGGCAGCATTCACAATTCATTTGGAAACTGTCCTAGTTAATGGATATGAGGAGAGTATATGGGGACACCATCAGCTTCTACTGGACATGAATGAATGTTGCCTGGTGGGTCCCTCAGGAGAGGACATGCTCAGGTCCAATGTAGAAAACAGAATGGTCAATGTGGTCTGGGGTCAGTGATGCCATCAGGGACCCAGCCATGTCACTGTTTTTTTCTGTCACCTCTGCTCCCAAGCCTTGGTGCCCAGTCTGTCAACTCATCATGCTGGACACTTCTCTAGAGGACAAAGGGGACAATCCGGGGCCTTGGTGTAGTACACCTCAGCATCATCATTGTGGAGGTCAAGGAGAAAAGACAGTAAGTTCAACGCTGACCTGTGTTATGTCACTGGAGTGTGTCATTAAAAATGTAAGGAGGGAGTAGGGAGGAAAGAGACCTTGACAATGTGAATCTAGTCCTACCTGTCAATCACCATGCGGAGTCTTCTACTGCAACCCATTGGCCAGGGAATGGTCACTGGTCCGCCCTTGCATGTGCTGGCCGTGCACAGAGGAGGGAAGCTGGGGACAGAGCAGTCTGTTTTTCCAAACTTGTCTCTGTTTAGGTCAAAAATTAAGAGTACGCACAATCTATTTTACTCAATTATTTTATACAATAAATATTTATATAAATATGTTGTACCTAATGTGTGTATGTGAGTACCCATATAGAGCGAAGAAAGGAGTTTCTTTTTTTTTTTTAATTTATTTATTTATTATTTATACAGTATTCTGCCTGCACGTATGCCTGCAGGCCAGAAGAGGGCACCAGATCTCATTACAGATGGCTGTGAGCCACCATGTGGTTGCTGGGAATTGAACTCAGGACCTCTGGAAGAGTAGCCAGTGCTCTTAACCTCTGAGCCATCTCTCCAGCCCGAGGGGTTTCTTTTATGGACACTTTTAGTCCAGATTCCGGCTGCAGGGAACTATTCTGAGGTTCGGAATAAGAAACCCAGCACTGAGGTAGAGCTTGGAGGAACTGAGATCAATCTAGAACCCTGGTAAATATGCAGCATATTTGCCGGGTGGTGGTGGCGTACGCCTTAAATTCCAGCACTCGGGAGGCAGAGGCAGGTGGATCTCTGTGAGTTCGAGGTCAGCCTGGTCTCCAAAGCAAGTTCCAGGAAATGCGCAAAGCTACACAGAGAAACCCTGTCTTGAAAAACCAGAAAAAAAATATATGCAGCATGTTCAAGGATGTGATGGTAAATCTAGTACCAAAGAGGAAGAGACAGGGGGAGCCACAGGGCTTCCTGGCCAGGTCTGCACAGTTGATGAGTCCTGGTCCATTGAGATACTTGTCTTAGAGGACATAGATGACATCCTAGGCTAATGCCAGAGGTAGTCCTAGGGTCTCCACATACACATTCCTTCTAAGCATGTGCCCATAGGTACACACAGACACAGAAACACACACACACACACACACACACACACACACACACACACACACACACACACACTTTTTACATAAGGCAGTACAGGCTGGTTCTGAGGCCACATGATTTGAAACTCTACCCTGTGCCCCACCCCCTGTCATAGCCTCAGACACCCTCAATCTCTATCACCAGATGCCTCTGTCAACTGCTGTCCTCACACTGCTGCCGCAGACATTTGCTTCTACAGAGGTAATTGTTGTTGGTGTGGACTGAGTCTCTGTCTGCTTTTGTGTCTCTCTGCCTCCAGAGAAAGGCTTTCTCTGGACACTTGCTATTCATGAACCCATTTCTATTCATCTTTGTATCACCCCGTGTCTCGTGGCTTTACCTGTGTTCCATTACATCGTACCCCCTTCCCACCTCCCCCGGCAGTCCTCTGCTTCCCCCTGACTCCACATTTCTTCTCTCTGTATCTTTGCTTGGATTTCCAACATGGCTCTTATCCTGTGTTCCCAAACAGCTTCTTTATTAAACAATAGTAGGACCACGTACTCACAGAGTACAAAAAGACCATCCCACAGCACACTCCTAATTGATTAGTCCATGTGGGGACACGGTGGCAGTAACAACCTGCTTTGTCCCCAGCTTCCCTTGCTAGCTCTTGGCCATCACCCGCCCAGACCTAGACCAGTGACCATTCTCCGTCCAGTGGGTTAAAGGAGAAGGTGATTGGCAGGTAGGACTAGATTCACACTGCCATGTTCTCTGGCCTCCCTACTGCCACCTTCTGTTTACATTTCACACTCTTGTGACATGGCACAGGTCCGCTTTGAACTCATGGTCCTCCTGCCTTAACCTCCACAAGGATGATTCTTGGGTATACTACACCAAGCCCAGAGCTCTCTTTATCCTGTAGAGAAGTGTCCAGAATCATGAGTTGACAGACTGGGCACCAAAGCTTGGTAGCAGAAGGTGACAGAGAAGAACAGTGACATGGCTGGGTCCCTGATGGCATCACTGACCCCCAGACCACATTGACCATTCTGTTTTCTACGTTGGACCTGAGCATGTCCTCTTCTGAGGGACCCGCCAGGCAACATTCATTCATGTCCAGGGGAAGCTGATGGTGTCCCCACATACTCTCCTCGTACCTGTTATCTAGGACAGATTCCAGAGTGGAGTGATCGTGCTACCCTCAAAATTCAGGCTTTCCTCAGCCTGCTATACACTTCCTACACCATGTGGGCCACGGGAACAGAAGTGTCCAGTGCCAGGCAACCCTGAGGTAATGTGGGACACCCAGAGACAGAAAAAGACAGAGTGTCTTAGAGTTTCTACTGCCGGGATGGAGGAAAGGGGTTGTCAGGCTGATGTGTCCCTGGTCACAGTCCACTGAGGGAAGCCAGAGGAGGACTGGAGCAGAGGGCATGAGGGAAACACTGCTTATTTATTGGCTGGTGAAGCAGGCCTAACAGGGGGGCACTAAGGAAACCCTATGTCAGGAAACAGAGGGAGATTTTATTGACAGGGACACATGGTCCTTGGTCACACACACACACACACACACACACACACACACACACACACACACACACACACACTCCATCTCAATGAACTCAGCCAGGCTATACTTCTCCATGAGCTGACTGACTTACATGTTACCATAGTACCACAGTGACCTCCCGCCAGGGGAAGGTGGTTACCAGTACCCAGGCTTATCTTCTGCAAGCAAGTGGCAAACATGCCAGGTCCACAGACTATCAGTAATTTCACGGGGAAGCCCTATGACAAGAAGACTTTAGGGAGGGTTTCAGAGGCGAGCAGGCTTGTGGCAATCAGGGGCAGCCCCTGCTCACCCATCCCCCAACAGCCAGCAGCTCTGGCACTAACATCCTAGTGTTAACTTTCAGTCTGATTCCAGTCACCCAGACACAATGATAACTGCAGACCCTGAAATGACTTCATCCCAGTCCAGCTTAGGGGAGCAGTGACTTTATTGGGGTCCCATGTTCATGGGTGACTCATCAGCTGCATCCACAGGAAATGCACCACAACAGTGTGCTGACTCATGACAGCTGCATCCAGGAGGTCCCCTGGGCGGGTTTGCACCCAGGTCCATGGAGGAGTTTTCTCTCCCCTTGTATCCCCAGCACTAGTTCCCTGAGGCTGAGGAGGGCACTCCAGGCTTAGAGCTTCCTGGTTCTCCTTCTTCCATCAGGCCAAAGGTGTTTCAGTCAGAGGGGTAACAGCTAGAGAATAATAAACAGTCACAAGGTGGTCTGAGCTGTCTACAGATGAACAAATCCAAAACATGGAGAGACTGGCCCACTGTATGCATTGTTGTTGTCCGAGGAATGTTCAGAGAATTCCACAGAGCTACAGTCTGTGTGACCCCAGAGTGTTACCACCTAGCTTAGATCTGCCTTTTATGATTGCTACCTCCTGTCTCCTGGATCTTCTCTTTGAAGTCTTATCTGAGAGTTTCCTAGGGGATCAAAACTGATGAAAACTTAGATTAGGAACAACCCAGAACACTGTGGTATTTCTTTCCTGAGAATTTGTGTTTGGCATCATCCCTTTGGGAGGCTTAGATAAAAAGTTTTGGTGTAGGAATTGACCTGCTAAAGTGTGAATTGGATAATAATGAAAGGGCCCTCTGCTAAGCTAGAGTGGAGCAGCCCATAGAGACCAATCCCCTCTGCAGCTGGGAAAGGCTAGACTCATCCTTGAGGTGCCCCTCTCTCTTCATTCCAGTGACCTAATTGAACCTCACTAACTCCAGATATAAAGCATGGGAGGGCCCTTCCCAGGAGCCCTCAATAGGAATGGGCTGGTCATTGTTACTTGGGCCCTCACAACACAGCAAGGCCCCTCCCAGGAGGATCCCTCCCAGCAGAAGCAGCAAGGAGCTGAGCCAGCCCAGGTAGAGTGAGGCTCCCATCTCTGGTTTCCATGGGGAAAGCATTTGAGGGTTGGCAATGCCAAGGTTGACATTGTGTGTTACCCAGTACACAGACACCAGCAGCAGCAGACCAGCCCCCAGCATCAACCCACTTGCTGCCATCTTGATCTGTTTCATTATGCATATTTGATACACATGGGATACGTTCATCCCCAATCTTGTACAGCAGCAAATCCAGCCAGGTGATGATTACACAGATGACCACCAGAACTCGAGGCCTGCAGGTCCTTTGGCAGGACAGGGCGTGAGCTGTAAGGCATGCACGTCAGCCTCTGGAGACCGTCAGCCTCACAAAGGTTCTACAGACCCTCCCAAAGGCTGGTCTCTTCAGAAACTTTCATTAAACTCCACATGGGCAGGCCACAGCTGATAATGGCCACTAGCCAGCTCAGCATGGCCAAAAAGAAGCTGGCTGCTTCCAGTTTCCTGTAAGCCATGATTCACCCTCTGCTGAACTCAGCACACAGAAGAGAGAGGCGATCTGAGTCTCAGCTGCAGGTTTCCAAGGGCTGAGGTTGGATTTTCAACGTGTCAATAGTGGGCCGTCCTGAGAACCAGGGCTCTATGCAGTCAGACACACTGCTAGCAGGTGCAGTCAGACACCTAGCCAGTAGGTGCACATCGGCAGTTGACACAGGATCCTGGGTGTTGTAGGAATTTAGCAGAAGTACTGCATGGGAGTAGAAATTAGAATGAACAGCTTTTTATTAGAAGTATTTTGACCTTGGAGAATCCTTGTGGAAAACAGTGATTGTTTTACCAAAGGGGCTTTGCAGCCCTCCCATGACTGCTCACAAGACACCTCAGGCACCCCTGAGACTCTTGTATTATTGTGTACTGTACAGGATACATAACAAAAGACTAGAGTCATGGAGGCATGTGATGCTCTCCTTCCGGAAACCATGTAAAATCAGATTAGGGGCCTTGGTCTGAGGTAATACTTTACATAACTTTCAATAAATATGCCTTTATATGGCTGTTAGGGTTCAATCCATCAGAAGAGGCAGAACCTTTCTACTGCCATATAGGCCTTAAAATTCTATCTTGGAATGCCTTCCTTCTTCAACCTACCCAAACTACATGGTACACCCTGACATTGGCACCCAACGTGGGGCCTTGAAATAGATTAGCTTGAATGTGGTTTGGCAGAGGGTGGGGCAGAGGGAGTATTTTTACTGCACAGGTCTCATGTGATCTGATGTCTGTACTCTTTTTAACGTGTGTGTGCATATTGATGTGTGTGGGTACATGTTTCTGTGTGTGTTCATGCACAGGTGGACACAAGAGTGTGGACACAGAGGACAACCTCTGTTGTCATCTTCAGGAACTCTATCCACCACCTTTGAGATGAGGTCCCTCATTGGCCTGTAGCTAACCAATTGAGCTAGAATAACTGGCCAGGGCCTGTAAGGTCAGGTGACAGGTCTCATAGTTCTCCAAAGCCATCCTAGGGTAATAGCCTCTAGGAGGAAAAAGGAAATTTGCCAGAGATATACCACACAGGAACCTCCTATGGTTCTATAAAGTGCTAAGATGTGATGTTCCATTTGTCAGCTTATCAGGATTTATAATCACCAAGGAAACAAACCTCTAAGAATATCTGAGAGAATTCCTAGATTGAGTAACTGAGGTAAGAATCCGCACCCAGTATACAGCACCATTCTATGGTTTGAGGACCCGGATGAACAGAAAGTAGAAAGTGACTGAGCCCCAGCATCACCTCCCTCTGCTTCCTGACTGTGGATACAATGTGGCATGATGGCCTGCATCCTGGGGCACAAATAAGCCCTTCTTTGCCCAGGTTGTTTTGTGTCAGTGTTTTATGACAGACAGAGAAGGCAAACTGTCTGGATGGTGGTGCAAACTCCTTTAATCCCAGCACTTGGGAGGGAGAGCGTTCTATCTCTGTGAGGTCCAGGCCACCTTGGATACAAATTGATTTATGGGCCAGCTAGGACAGAGTAACACTGTCAGAGAGTGTGGGGGAGAAGGAGAGAATGGGAGGGAGGGAGGTGAGGAGGAAGACAGGAAGGGAGGGAGAGAGAAAGAAAGAGCACTCAGTCACACCAGAACATAGTCTGAGCTGAGTTCAAGGATAAACAGAGACAACATGTAGACAGAGGCCCACCTTCTGCTCTCCTGCCGGGTGGAGGAAGCCAGGGCTGTTGCTGGGACTGAGCAATTCCTCCTCAGCTGGGGCCTTCCACAAGTACAGAGCTCCTCCAAACATCAGCAGCGTGGAGCTGGACTCCCACCCCTGGTAGAGCAAGACACCCTACTGTGCTTTCTGCCCAACAGTGCATTGGAGCCTCCATAGATGAAGTTGTGTGTTCTCCAGGCTTGGGCACCTTGAGCTTCAGGCTAGCACCAGGATCAAGGCACCCACCCTCCATACAATTATGACATCACCTCTGTCATTAGGCACCCACGATTGCATTCATCCTCAAACATACACAGCAGCAAAACCATTCTATTATACAGATGACCGTGAGGACCTGAGATACCTGTGGCCCTGTGCTGATGTGACCCAGAAGCCATGGTCCTTACACTGCATGCTGCAGAGTCTGTTTACCTGGTACATTTGCCATAGACCCTGCCTAACATAAGATCTAGCCTTGTCTCATATTCAGGAAATATTGTCACCATTCACATGGGTAGCACATAGCTCCAAAGGGTCACCAGCCAGCCCAGTCTGGCCACAGAGGTGCTCACCTGCTGCAGGGTCTTGAGAATCATGGCCCAGAGTCACTGTAGTTAGGTAAGGGAGTTAGTGGAGATCTGGCTGAGCTGTAGGATCCCAAGGACTGATGACGGACATAGCAAGTGTCGGTCCAGAGAAAGCCTTTCCCTGGAGGCAGACAGACACAAAAGCAGACAGAGACTCAGTCCACACCAACAATAATTACCTCTGTAGAAGCAGATGTCCATGGCAGCAATGTGAGGACAGCAGTTGACAGAGGCATCTGGTGATAGAGATTGGGGGAGTCTGAGCTATGACAGGGGGTGGGGCACAGGGTGGAGCTTCAGATCATGTGGCCTCAGAACCAGCCTGTACTACGTTATATAAAAAGTGTGTGTGTGTGTGTGTGTGTGTGTGTGTGTGTGTGTGTGTGTGTTGTTCTGAGTGTGCATACGTAGATGTGGTGAGCATGAGGAGACCAGAGGACTCCCTCTGGCATCATCCTCCGGATGGCATCTATCTTCTTTTTTTTTTTTTTTTTTTTTTTTTTTTTTTTTTTTTTTTTTGGTTTTTCGAGACAGGGTTTCTCTGTGTAGCTTTGCGCCTTTCCTGGAACTCACTTGGTAGTCCAGGCTGGCCTCGAACTCACAGAGATCCGCCTGGCTCTGCCTCCCGAGTGCTGGGGTTAAAGGCGTGCGCCACCACCGCCCGGCCGGCATCTATCTTCTTAAAGACAAGTTTCTTAATGGACCAGGCCTCATCAACTGTGCAGACCTCCTGGCCAGGAAGCCCTGTGGCTCCACCTGTCTTTTCCTGTTTGGCACTAGATTTACCATCACATGCCAGAATGTGCTGCATGTTTACCAGGGTTCTCAGATTGACCTCAGGACCTCCAAGCTCTACCATCAGCCCAGGATCTCTGTATTCTGAGCCCAGAATAGTTCCCTGATGGTCTGAATCTGGAGCAAAAAAGTCTATAACATTGAAAGAATCTCCCTCCTTCTCTCTCTATTTGAGTGTACACTTATACACGTATTGAATAGAGGACATTTATATAACAAGATATTATGTGGAATTATAATTTAGAAAGAAAGAGCATGTCTGCTCCTGTACTGTGAACTTTTTCTGTGTTCTGCAGCCATTCCCAAATAAACACACAGTGGCTTATATTAATTACACACTGCTTGGGTTATGGCTCAGGCTACTTACTACATAGCTCTTTCATCTTAAAAGAACCCATTTCTAATCATCTTTATATCACCCCATGCCTCATGGCTTTACCTGTGTTCCATTACATCTTGCTAAAACCCTCCCACCACCAGCCCCCGCCCCCACAATCCTCAGCTTCCCCCTGACTCCACATTTCTTCTCCCTGTATCTTTGCTTGGATTTCCAACATGGCTCTTATCCTGTATTGCCAAACAGCTTCTTCATTAACCAACGGTAGCACCACATCTTCACAGCATACAGAAAGACCATGCCACAGCACACACCTAACTGATTGGTCCATGTGGGGACAAGGTGACAACAACAATCTGCTTTGTTCCCAGCTTCCCTTGCTAGCTCTTGGCCATCAAATGCCCAGACATAGACCAGTGACCATTCTCCGTCCAGTGGGTTAAAGGCAAAGCTGATTGGCAGGTAGGACTAGATTCACACTGCCATGTTCTCTGGCCTCCCTACTCCCACCTTCTGTTTACATTGCACACTCTTGTGACATGGCACAGGTCAGCTTTGAACTCATCATCCTCCGGCCTTAACCTCCACAATGACAGAGGCAGTCCTTTGTCTCTCTGAGGCAAATATCCTTCACCCTTTTCTTTGTCCCACCCACCCCCCCATATGTCCCTTTTGGGATGATATTTTGGTTGTGCTCTAATAAATAAAGCTCAGACCTGGAGATCAGCGTCTGGAACTAGACACTAGCAACCAGGCAGTGGAGGCACAGGCCTTTAATCCCAGCACTAGGGAGGTGGAGACAGGAAGTGATAAGGCTGGGCAGAGACAGGACTATAAGGCAAGAGGAGACAGGAGATCAGCTCCCCTTTCAGACTGAGGAGTTGGAGAGGTGAGAGGTGGCTGTGGCTTGCTCCTTTGTCTCTCTGATCTTTCAGCATTTACCCCGATATCTGACTCCGGGATTTTATTATTAAGACCAATAAGAACTGGTGCTACACTTTCCCCTTCTCCCTAATCCCCTGTCTCTTTACCAGCACATCCTAGCCCATTCTACCACAGACCTCCCCTTCTCCTCTTCAAAATTACCCCTGCAAGGGCATTGGTGCAGCTTTCTGCCTCCAGCCACTGTAACTTTTCTCCGCTCGTTTAATAAAGGATTTCTCTGTGAAAACAGGTGTTTGAGTTTGTGCCTATTCTAGGGTCCCGAAGAAAGCCCCCATTTTTGGGGTCACCTTCAAGGCAGATATCTATGATTCCAGGCCAGCCTCGTTCACAAAACTAGTTCCAGGACAATGAAGGATACACACAGAAACCCTGTCTCAAAAAAAAAAAATTTTTTTAAAGAAAACCAAACAAATAAACAGAAGCTAAAACCCCTCAGAGTGAGGATGGTACCTGGCAACTGTCATTCTCTGTCTGAGCCCAGAGAGGTGTGAGACAGGATGACCACACCTTCCAGGACAGCCTGAGATACACAGGATGTCCCCATGGGGAACAAAGTCAAGGAAGGAGGAGGAGGATGAAGGGAAATGTTGGGTTCCTCTAAACACTGGGACTGTCACCTGCTCAGCAGCAGGATGGCTCACAGTGTCTGTTAAACAGGCTCATCTTGTTGTACCCAGAGTCCCCAAAGACCATCAAGAGACCAAATCCAATGCAAAGGCAAAGAGTCTTTTTATTGGTGGGAGTTAACTCGGGCCTCTCTGTCCTTCTGACACAGAGGCAGACAGGAGAGATCCTGAATTGCAATGGGGCAGAGTTTTATACAGGCTAAAGTAATGGGGGGTCTTGGGGTCCACAGACTACATAGGAGCAGATTGGGATTGGTTTATGTGGGTGGTAATCATGTTAGTAACTTTTAACTGGCTAGGGTTAGGTGGAGGTTACAGTTACCTTTGGGGGAAGGCCTGGAAAAGTCCCAGGCTTTTTCATTGAGCTGCAACAGAGGCTTTCTGGCCTAGCATTTACTGACTATGGGGGCTAGACAGTGGCCCAGGCTTGGTGCCTCCTGTCTCCCTGTCCCTGCTGACAGGGCATTATGATTGTCTTTTGTTCGTGGCCCTCCCAGAAACTGCTTGCTCAGGAAACTGAAATTGAGGCCTGATCTCTGAGAGAAGACTGAGCAGTCTGTTGTGGTGGCTGCTTGGTCCTCTCAATCTCTTAGGACCATGGGAGCCAACAGCTGGGACTCCTTCACTGCATCAGCTGGAAACTTCTGCACAGACATAGAGGGCAATCACATCCATGGAGGGTCCCAAGGCCACCTTTCCCCAACTTCTCAGATTCCACTTCTCTGCACAGCCCAGTACTCACTAATCCCTCACTCAGGCTCTATTCCAGGGCCTGGACCCCATCCCCACCCTTCCTTGGGATCAGGATTCTACAAATCCAGGAGGAAGAGGCAAGTGGACATCTGGGAGTGATAATCTAGTCTGGTCTACAGAACAAGGCCCAAGGTAACTGTGGCCACAGAGTGCAACCCTGTCTCAACTTGCTACACACACACACACACACACACACACACACACACACACACACACACAAACACAAACACACTGAAAATCAAAGGAGAAGACAAGCTGAGCATCAGCATCCATCTCCCTCTGCTTCCTGACTGCAGATGGAATGTGACAAGCCACCTCACACTTCTGTTCCCACGCTTTCTCTGTTGTATCCCCAATTGTGAGTCAAAATGGACCCTTTCTTCCCTCCTGAAGTCGCCTCTGGATGACATATTGTGTCAGCAACGGGAAGAGAAACAAACAGAAGTCACCGAGCCAATGTGAAACACCCAGCCCTGCCTTTCCACACACAGCCATCCCCTGCTCCAGAACACACACAGTGGGAGCCTCTGAGGTAGACCACAGCTGTGCTGGGCAGCCCTAGCCCTCACCTGAGGCAGCACTTGTGCAGAAAAGCATGATTTACACAGAGGAAGAATGAGGAGAAGGCACGAGAAACTGGGCCAAGCCTGTGGGGACAAGTGTAATTCCAGGTCAGTGTCCATCTGAGGGGACAAGTGTAATTCCAGGTCAGTGTCCATCTGAGGGGACAAGTGTAATTTCAGGTCAGTGTCCATCTGAGGGGATGGCAGATGGAACAATTGTTACAGCATGAGGACCTGAGTTCAGATGCAGCACCCCTGTGAAACACTGGTGTGGGGCACACACCTGTCATCCATGCTCTGGAGAGAAACACACAGAAGGAGCCTGAAGCGTGTTGGTCAGCCAAGCAGGCCTCACAGGTGAGTGCTAAAGAGACCCTGTCTCAGGAAACAGTGGGAGATTGGATTGATAGGGACACCTCACATGGTCCTTGGACACACACACACACACACACACACACACACACACACACACACACTGCATCTCAATGAACTCAGCCAGGCTATACTTCTCCATGAGCTGACTGACTTACATGTTACCATAGTACCACAGTGACTTCTCGCCAGGGGACGGTGGTTATCAGTACCCAGGCTTATCTTCTGCAAGCAGGCGGCAGACCTGTCAGGGCCACAGACTCTCAGTTATTTCAGAGAAGAGCTCTGGGACAAGAATATCTTAGGGAGGGAGGGTATCAGAGGGAGCCAGGCTGGTGGCAGCCTGGGGCAGTCCCTGCTTGCCCCTCCCCCAAAAGCCAGCAGCTCTGGCACTAATATCCTAGTATTAACCTTCAGTCTGTTTCCAGTCACCACAGATGCAGAGGTCAAGGCAGACCCTGAAATGACTCCATCCCAGTCCAGCTCAGGGGTCCAGTAACTTTATTGGGGTCCCATGTTCATGGGTGACTCATCAGCTGCATCCACAGGAATTACACCACAACAGTGTGCTGACTCATGACAGCTGCATCCAGGAGGTCCCCTGGGCGGGTTTGCACCCAGGTCCATGGAGGAGTTTTCTCTCCCCTTGTATCCCCAGCACTAGTTCCCTGAGGCTGAGGAGGGCACTCAAGGCTTAGAGCTCCCTGGTTCTCCTTCTTCCATCAGGCCAAAGGTGCTTCAGTCAGAGGGGTAACAGAGAATAATAAACAGTCACAAGGTGGTCTGAGCTGTCTACAGATGAACAAATCCAAAACACAGAGAGACTGGGCAACCTTATGCCTAGAAGATGTCTAACAATAGCTTTTCCCAGGAATCCTCAGAAAGACTTGTCTGGTAATTGTTTGAGTCCACTGAATGACTAGGCTGGATATTGCAGGATCCCTCACTGGGACTGGGCTGGTCATTGTTACTTGGGGCCTGGTTTCAGAGCAGGGGCCCTCCCAGAAGGGCCCCTCCCAGCAGAAGCAGCAGGGAGCTGAACCAGCCCAGGTAGAGTGAGATTCCCATCTCTGGTTTCCATAGGGCAACCATTTCAGTGTTGGCCATGCCAGGGATGACACTGTGTGTAACCCAGGACAGAGGCACCAGCAGCAGCAGACCAGCCCCCAGGAACAACACACTTGCCGCCATCTTGATCTTTTTTGCATCATTCACATTTGACACACATAACTTGCATTTATTCCCGATGTTGTATAGCAGCAGACCCAGCCAGGTGATGATGATGCAGATGACCACCAGAACTCGAGACACCTGCAGGTCCTGTGGCACTACCAGGTGTAAATTGTACCGCATGCACTTCACTCTCTTGAGTCCGTTAGCCTCACACAAATTCCACAGGCCCTCCCAAAGGCTGGTCTCTTCAGAAAATTTCATCACACGCCAAAAGGGAAGGCCACAGCTGATAATGACCACTAGGCAGCCCAGCTTGACCACAGAGAAGCTGGCTGCTTCCAGTTCCGGGCGACCCATGGCTCATACTCTGCTGGACACGAGACACAGAGGACAGAGGGGATCTGGCTTCTCAGCTGCAGGATTCGAAGGGCTGAGGATGGAGTTTCAACATGTCCCTAGTGAGCTGTCCCAAGAACCAGCAACAGGTGTGAAGGTGACTATAGGGTCAGACTCGTCACCAACAGGAGGGACCTCAGCAGTTGACACAGCGTCCTGGTGAAAAAGGTTAAGCTGATATGGGATTTGGCAGAGGGTGGGCAGAGGGAGGAGTTTCAGTGCACAAGCCTCATGGGATCAGATCTCTGTACTCTCTTCAATGTGTGTGTGCATATTGATGTGTATGTGCATATTCATGTGTGTGGGTACATGTTTCTCTTGTGCACATGTGAGCACAAGACTGTGTACACAGAGGACAACCTATGTTGTCATCTTCAGGAACCCTATCTACCACCTTTGAGATGAGGTCCCTCAATGGCATCCAGTTCACCAATTAGGCTAAGATAGCTGGCCAGGGACTTCAAAGTCAGGTGACAACCCTCCTAATTCCCTAAGCCATCTATGAGTACTAAATTCTGGGGGATCTGAGGACACAATACAGGAAAGGGACATTGGTCAGCGGCACACCAAACAGAGACCTTCTGTGGTCTGTGCACTGCTATATGTGATATAATATTCCATCTCGTCAAGTTACCAGGATGTAGAGTCAGCATGGAAACAAGCCTCTGGGAATATCTGAGAGAATTCCTAGACTGGGATACTGAGGTGAGAATCCTCACCCCGTGGGCAGCACCATTCTATGGTTTGGGGTCCAGATGAATGGAAAGTAGAAAGTGACTGAGCCCCAGCATCACCTCTCTCTGCATCCTGACTGTGGATACAATGTGACCGCCTGCCTCATGCTCCTGCCCCCGACATCCTCGCCATGATGGACTGCATCCTGGGGGACAAATAAGTCCTTTCTTTGCCAGGTTGTTTTGATTCAGCGTTTTTTGGCAGACAGAAAAGGCAAACTGTCTGGATGGTGGTGCAAACAACTTTAATCCCAGCACTTGGGAAGGAGAGACAGGTATATCTGCGTGAGGTCCAGGCTAGCTTTGTGTACAGATTGATTTATGGACCAGCTAGGACAGAGTAACACTGTCAGAGAGGGTGGGGGAGAAGGAGAGAGATGGAGGGAAAGAGGAAGAGAGAAAGAAAGAGCACTCAGGCACACTAGAACATAGTCTGAGCTGAGTTCAAGGATAAACAGAGACAACTTGTACACAAAGGCCCACATTCTGCTCTCCTGCTGGGTGGAGGAAGCCAGGTCTGCTGCTGGGACTGAACAATTCATTCTCCACTGGGGCCTTTCACAAAGACAGGGCTCCTCCAAACTACAGCATCAGGGAGCTGGCCCAGCCTGAGTAGAGCAAGACACCCTACTCTGCTTTCTGTATGGAGCCCAAGAGAGCATTGGAGCAGCCACAGATGAAGTTGTGTGTTTTCCAGGACATGGATACCATTGGCTGCAGGCCAGCACCAAAATCAAGGCACCCACCCTCCTCACAATCATGACATCATTTCTGTCATTAGGCAGCCATGATGACACTCAACCTCGAACATACACAACAGCAAACCCATTCCATTATACAGATGACCATGAGGACCTGAGACACCTGTGGGCTGAGCTGATGTGACCCAGTAGCCATGGTCTTTATACTGCATGCTACATAGTCTGTAAACCTGGTACATTTGTCATAGACCCCGCCTAACATTAGATTCTACCCTGTCTCACATTCAAGAAATATTGTCACCTTTCACATGGTAGCACACAGCTCCAAGGGCCACCAGCCTGCCCAGTCTGGCCACAGAGATTCTCACCTGCTTCAGGGTCTTGAGAACCACGACCCAGAGTCACTGCAGTTAGGTAAGGGAATTAGTGGGGATCTGGGCTGATCTGCAGGATCCCAGGGACTGATGATGGACATAGCAAGTGTCCAGAGAAAGCCTTCCCATGGAGCCAGAGAGACACAAAAGCAGACAGAGACTCAGTCCACACCAACAATAATTACCTCTGTAGAAGAAGATGTCCGCGGCAGCAGTGTGAGGACAGCAGTTGACAGAGGCATCTGGTGACATAGATTGAGGGAGTCTGAGCTATGACAGGGGGTGGGGCACAGGGTGGAGCTTCAGATCATGTGGCCTCAGAATCAGCCTGTACTAGTTTATGAAAAAACTGTGTGTGCCTGTGTGGTTTTTGTGTGTGTGTGTGTGTGTTGTGTGTGTGTGTGTGTGTGTGTGTGTGTGTGTGTGTGTGTGTGTGTGTGTGTGTGTGTATGCCTAGAAGGAATGTGCATGAGGAGACCAGAGGACTACTTCTGACATCATCCTCAGGATGCCACTATCTCCTTAAAGAGAAGGTTTCTTATTGGAACAGGGCTCATCAATAATGCAAGACCTCCTGGCCAGGAAGCCCTGTGGCTCCCCCTGTCTTTTCCCTTTTACACTAGATTTACCATCACATGCCAGAATGTGCTGCATGTTTACCAGGGTCTCAGATTGATATCAGGTCCTCCAAGGTCTACCCCAAACCTTGGTCTCTGTATTCAGAGCCCAGAACAGCAGAGTCCCCTATATGCCCAATCTACAGCAAAAGACTCCACATTATTAAAAGAAGCTCCTTTCTTCCCTCCATATGGGTGCCCTCATACACACATTATGTATAACTTATTTATATAAATATTTATAGTATAAAATAATAATTGAGTAAAATAGATCCTCCCTACTTCTAATTTTTGACCTAAGTAGAGACAAGTTTGGAAAAACAGACTGCTCTGTCCCCAGCTTCCCTGCTCTGTGCACAGCCAGCTCATGCCCACGCTGGACCAGTGACCATTCCCTGGCCAATGGGTTGCAGTAGAAGACTCCGCATGGTGATTGACAGGTAGGACTAGATTCACATTGTCAAGGTCTCTGTCCTCCCTACTCCCTCCTTACATTTTTAATGACACACTCCAGTGACATAACACAGGTCAGCGTTGAACTTACTGTCTTTTCTCCTTGACCTCCACAATGATGATTCTCAGGTGTACTACACCAAGGCCCCGGATTGTCCCCTTTGTCCTCTAGAGAAGTGTCCAGCATGATGAGTTGACAGACTGGGCACCAAGGCTTTGGAGCAGAGGTGACAGAGAAGGACAGTGACATGGCTGGGTCCCTGATGGCATCACTGACCCCAGACCACATTGACCATTCTGCTTTCTATATTGGACCCGAACATGTCCTCTCCTGAGGGACCTGCCATGCAACATTCATCCATATCCCATGGAAGCTAAATGTGTCCCCACACACTCTTCTCACACTCATTATCTAGGACAGATTCCGGAGTGGAGTGTGGATTCTGCCATCAAAAATCAGGGTTTCCTCACAGCCTGCTGTACACTTCCCACACCAAATGTGCCCCGGGGACAAAAGTGTCCAGTACCAGGTATCACCAAGGTCAGGTGGGACACCCAGAGACAGACGAAGACAGAGTGTCTTAGAGTTTCTACTGCTGGGATGGAGGAAAGGGGTTGTCAGGCAGATGTGTCCCTGGTCACAGTCCACTGAGGGAAGCCAGGGGAGGACTGAAGCAGAGGGTATGGGGAAACACTACACTCAGCCTGACCTCTTATACAACCCAGCACTATCTGCCTAGGGATGGTACCGCTCACAGTGGACAGGCCTACCCACATCAATCATTACTCAAGAGAATGCCTGACATCCACGCTTAGAAGCCAATCTTATGATAACGTATTCTCAGTTGAGAGTCCCTCTTCCCTAATGACGCTAACTCGCATCAAGAAGACTATCATCAAATAAACAAATGAATGAATAAATCAGTAAATAAAAATAAAATCACCGGGACACACAGACACACAGAGAAAGTAGAGACAGACAGAGAGACAGAGACAGAAAACCCGAAGCAGATGGCTCAGCCAGTCAAATGCTTCCCACA
The DNA here is from genome assembly GCF_007827085.1 of Peromyscus californicus insignis. NCBI lineage: Eukaryota > Metazoa > Chordata > Mammalia > Rodentia > Cricetidae > Peromyscus > Peromyscus californicus. The sequence goes on from NW_026294540.1 coordinate 25,205,715, forward strand.
ACTCATAGCTAATCAAGGTTTTCAACTTGACACCTGGAAAGAGGGATCCTCACCTGAAGAACTGACTCCATCAGGTCGTTCTCTGGGCAGAGCTGTGGGGCATTTTCATGGCTATTAATTGACATGGGAGGGCTCAGCCCACTGAGGGCAGCACTATCCTCAGACATGTGGGCCTGAGTTGTATAAGAAAGGGAGCAAGCCAGGGAAGAGATGTTCCTCACGGTCTCTGCTTCAGTTCCTGCTTCCAGGATCCTCCCCATAAGCTGAAGAAAAAGACACTTTTCTTTCCCAACTTGCTTTGGTCATGGTGTTTATCTCCCTAACAAATAGTAAACTAGAACACAGCATGCAGGCATGACCATGTGAGTTTGATCACAGAACCTACATTTAAAAAGCGAGGTGTGGCAGAGTGGGATTGTCATCTGGCCACTGTGAAGGTGGGGACCAGAAGATGCTGGGATGGAGATGCCACTCCATCTGGCTGAGTCCCCAACCTGTAGGCCATTGAAAAGCTCTGCCTGTTGGGGGCAAAATGGGGTAGGGTCAGCACAAGACCTGGAGGCAGGTGGCTGCCTTGGGGACAGAGGCAACAGGACCTTTGTTAGTTCAAGGCCAGCCTGAGCATGGCATCCTTTCTTAAAAACTGAAACTAAAAAAATGCTGGATCCTGTGACACACACCTTTAATCCCAGCACAGGGAAGGCAGAGGCAGGTATGAAGGGACACCAGCCCACTAGGGCATGTGGCTCTGACAGGCCTTGCCCTTCTCCCACATTCCCTCTGCCTTATGAAAGATTGTTAGATTATATTCTTTAAGCTATTCATCAAAGCCTATTCCCTTATTTGGCAACTTCCTGCTCCTGAGGCTGACTACCAAAGTCCAGCAATCAAGAACCCCTTTGGTTCACCTGATTAACATGCTCAATTAATATTAAACACCTCATCCTATCTCGGGTTTCCCCAATCTACCTTTATAAACTCCCATTTTCCTATGGGCCACCTCTGTCTCCCCTCTATACAGAGGCAGTCCTTTGTCTTTCTGGGATAATGTCCCTTCCCCCTTTTCCTTGTCCTCTCCCCCTTCTCCGATGTCCCATTTATGGTAATAGTTTGTTTGTGCTCTAGTAAATAAAGCTGGCCTGGAGAGCAGAGTGTGCAGCCAACCACTAGGGGCCAGGCAGTGGCGGCACACTTTTAATCCCAGCACTTGGGGTCTCATGCCTCTGATCCAAGCGTTTGGGGGTCACAGACCTTTAATCCCAGCATTAGGAATGTGGAGACAGGAAGTGATATGGCTGGGCAGAGAGAGGAATATGAGGCAGGAGGAGACAGGAGCTCGGCCCCACTTCAGGCTCAGGAGTTGGTTAGGTCATATGTGACTTTGTCTTGCTCCTTTGTCTCACTGATCTTTCAGCATTTACCCCGATATCTGTCTCCAGGTTTTTATTATTGAGACCTATTAGAACTGACACTACAATTCCCCTTCTTCCTCATACCCTGTCTCCTTTACCACGGCATCCTAGCCCATTCTACCACAGACCTCCCATTTTCCTCCTCTCAAAAATTACACCTGCAAGGCCGTTTGCTACTGTTTTCTGCCTCAGTCAGAAAACAGACACTTTAACTTTTCTTCCCCACTTAATAAAGGATTTCTCTGTGAAAACAGGTGTTGGAGTGTGGTTTGTGTCGATTCCAGGGTCCTGGAGGAAGCCCCACTATTGAGGGGTGTCCGACAAGGCAGATCTCTATGATCCCAGTCAGCCTGGTTTAAAAAACGAGTTGCAGGGTAAGGAAGGGTACATATAGAAACCCTGTCTCAAAATTTTTTTAAAAAAATAAACACAAACAAATAAACAAAAGCCAAAGGCCCTCAGAGTGAGGATGGTACCTGACAACTGTCATTCTCTGTCTGAGCCCAGAGAGGTATGAGACAAGGATGATCACACCTTCCAGGACAGCCTGAGATACACAGGATGTCCCCATCGGGAACAAAGACAAGGAAGGAGGGGGAGGATGAAGGGAAATGTTGGGTTCCTCTAAACACTGGGACTGTCACCTGCTCAGCAGCAGGATGGCTCACAGGGTCTGTTAAACAGGCTCATCTTGTTGTACCCAGAGTCCCCAAAGACCATCAAGAGACAAAAACCAATGCAAAAGCAAAGAGTCTTTTTATTGGTGGGAGTTAACTCGGGCCTCTCTGTCCCTCTGACACAGAGGCAGACAGGAGAGTCCCTGAATAGCAATGGGGCAGAGTTTCATACAGGGTAAACAATGGGGGGTCTTGGGGTCCACAGAAGACATAGGAACAGATTTGGACTGGTTTATGTGAGTAGCAATCACGTTAGTTACTTTTAATTGGCTATGTTTTGGTGGGGGTTACAGTTATCCATTTTTGGGCAGGCCTGGACAAGTCTCAGACTTTGTCCTTGAGCTGCTGTTGAGGCTGTCTGGCCTAGCAGGTACTGACTGTGGGGGCTGGCTCAGTGGCCCAGGCTTGGTGCATCCTATCTCCCTGTCCCTGCTAACAGGGCATCAGTGATTGTCTTTTGTTCATGGCCCTCCCAGAAACTGCTTGCTCAGGAAACTGAAATTGAGGCCTGATCTCTGAGAGAAGACTGAGCAGCATGCTGTAGCATCTGCTTGGTCCTCTCAATCTCTCAGGACCCTGATGCTGGAAACTTCTGCACAGACAGTAGGGCAATCACATCCATGGAGGGTCCCAAGGCCACCTTTCCCCAACTTCTTAGAGTCTACTTCACTGCACAGCCCAGTGCTCACTAATCCCTCACTCAGGCTCTGGCCCAGGGCCTGGGGCCACCCCCACCCTTACGTTGGGATCAGAATTCTACAAATCCAAGAGGCAAGTGGATATCTGAGAGTGATAATCTAGTCTGGTCTCCACAACAAGGCCTGAGGCAATGTTGGCCATATATTGAGACCCTGTCTCAACCTGCTACACTTTTGCACACACACACACACACACACACACACACACACACACACACACACACACTCACACACACTCACACACACTGAAAATCAATGGAGACAAGCTGAGCCCCAGCATCCATCTCCCTCTGCTTCCTGACTGCAGATGGAGTGTGACAAGCCGCCTCACACTCCTGTTCCCACGTTTTCTCTGTTGTATCTTCAATTGTGAGTCAAATTGGACCCTTTCTTCCCTCCTGAAGTCACCTCTGGGAGACATATTGTGCCAGCAACGGGAAAAGAAACAAAGACCCCCGAGTTCACAGGAGTCACTGAGCCAATGTGGAACACCCAGCCCTGCCTTTCCACACAGCCATCCCCTGCTCCAGAACACACACAGTGGGAGGCTCTGAGGAAAGTCACAGCTGTGCTGGGCAGCCCTGACCACACCTGAGGCAGCACTTGTGCAGAAAAGCATGATTTAGACAGAGGAAATATGAGGAGGAGGAGGAGGAGGAGGAGGAGGCACGAGAGACTGGGCCAAAGCCTATGGGAACAAGTGTAATTCCAGGTCAGTGTCCATCTGAGGGGACAAGTGTAATTCCAGGTCAGTGTCCGTCTGAGGGGACAAGTGTAAATCCAAGTCAGTGTCCACCTGAGGGGACAAGTGTAATTCCAGGTCAGTGTCCATCTGAGGGGATGGCAGATGGAGCAATTGTTACAGCATGAGGACCTGAGTTCAGATGCAGCACCCCTGTGAAACACTGGTGTGGGGCACACACCTGTCATCCATGCTCTGGAGAGAAACACACAGAAGGAGCCTTCAGCTTCTTGACCAGACAAGCAGGGCTAACAGGTGGGTGCTAAAGAGACCTCATCTCAGGAAACAGTGGGAAATTTGAATTATAGGGACACCTGACATGGTCCTTGATCACACACACACACACACACACACACACTCCATCTCAATAAACTTAGCCAGGCTATACTTCTCCATGGGCTGACTTACATGTTACCATAGTACCACAGTGACTTCCCGCCAGTGAAAGGTGGTTACCAGTACCCAGGCTTATCTTCTGTAAGCAGGTGACAGATGTGCCAGAGCCACAGACTATCAGTTATTTGAGAGGGGAGCTATGGGAAAAGGACTTAGGAAGGGTATCAGAGGGGGCCATGCAGGTGGAAGCCAGGTTCAGTCTCTGCTTGCCCAGACCCCAACAGCCAGCAGCTCTGGCACTAACATCCTAGTGTTAACCTTCAGTCTGAATCTAGTAACCCAGAGGCAGACAGTCACTGCAGACCATGAAATGACTCCATCTCAGTCCAGCTTAGGGGAGCAGTGACTTTATTGGGTTCCCATGTTCATGGGTGACTCATCAGCTGCATCCACAGGAAATGCACCACAACAGTGTGCTGACTCATGACAGCTGCATCCAGGAGGTCCCCTGGGCCAGTTTACAGCCAGGTCCATGGAGGAGTTTTCTCTCCCCTTGTATCCCCAGCACTAGTTCCCTGAGGCTGAGGAGGGCACTGGAGGCTTGGAGCTTCCTGGTTCTCCTTCTTCCATCAGGCCAAAGGTGTTTCAGTCAGAGGGAAACAGCTACAGAATAGGTCACAAGGTGATCTGAGCTGCCTACAGATGAACAAATCCAATACACAGAGACTGGCCCACCTTATGCATTGTTGTTGTCTGAGGAAAGCCCTTCCCTGGGCCCTCAGAAAGACTGGTCTGGTCATTGTTTGATTCCACTGAATGACTAGGCTGGATATTTTAGGATCCCTCACTGGGACTGGGGTAGTCATGGTTAGTTTGGGCCAGGTACCACAAGAGGGCCTTTACCAGAAGGACCCCTCCCAGCAGAAGCAGCAGGGAGCTGAGCCAGCCCAGGTAGAGTGAGGTTCCCATCCTTGATTTCCATGGGGCGACCATTTGGGAGTTGGCCATGACACTGTGTGTTACCCAGGTCAGAGGCACCATCAGCAGCAGACCAGCCCCCAGGAACAACACACTTGCCGCCAACTTGATCTCTACTTCATCATTCATATTTGACACACATGACATGTGTTCATCCCCGAACTTGTACAGCAGCAAACCCAGGCAGGTGACAATGATGCAGATGACCACCAGAACTCGAGACACCTGCAGGTCCAGAGGCAGTACTGGGTTTGTGTCGTAGGGCAAGCACCTCGAGATTATGAGTCCTTCAGCCTCACACAATTTCCACAAACCCTCCCAAATGCTGGTCTCTTCAGAAACTTTCATCACACGCCACAAGGGCAGGCCACAGCTGATAATTGCCAATAGCCAGCCCAGCAGGGCCAGAGAGAAGCTGGCTGTTTCCAGTTCCTGGTAACCCATGGCTCATAGTCTGCTGGACACAGGACACAGAAGACAGAGGGGATCTGGCTCTCAGCTGCAGGATTCCAATGGCTGAAGATGGATTTTCAACATGTCCACAGTGAGCTTTCCTGAGAACTAGAAACAGAAATGAGGGTCATTATAGAGGCAGACACGTCACCAACAGGAGGAACCTCAGCAGTTGACACAGTGTCCTGGTGAAATAGGTTAAGCTGATATGGGATTTGGCAGAGGATGGGGAGAGGGAGGAGTTTCAGTGCACAGGCCTCATGGGATCAGATCTCTGTACTCTTTTTAATGTATGTGTGCATATTCATGTGTGTGGGTACATGTTTCTGTGTGTATTCATGCACAGGTGGGCACAAGAATGTGGACACCAGAGGACAACCTCTGTTGTTTTCTTCAAGAACTCTATCTACCACCTTTGAGATGAGGTGGCCTCCAGTTCACCAATTAGGCTAGAATAGCTGGTCAGGGTCCTGGGAAGTCAGGTGACTACCCTCCTAATTCCCTAATCATCCTAGGGTACTGAGTTCTGGGGATCTGAGGACACAATACAGAAAAGGCACATTGGTCAGCTGCCCACCAAACAGAGACCTCCTGTGGTCCCATGCACTGCTATATCTAATGTGATGTTCCATCTTATCAACTTATCAGGATGTAGAATCACCATGGAAACAAATCTCTGGGAATATCTGAGAGAATTCCTAGGCTGGGTAACGGAGGTGAGAATCCTCACCCGTGGGCAGCACCATTCTATGGTTTGGGGTCCCAGATGAATGGAAAGTAGAAAGTGACTGAGCCCCAGCATCACCTCTCTCTGCTTCCTGACTGTGGATGTGATGTGACCGCCTGCCTCGTGCTCCTGCCCCATGACATCCTCGCCATGATGGACTACATCTTGGGAGCCAAAGAAGCCCTTTATTTGCCCAGGTTCTTTTGTGTCAGATTTTATGACAGCCAGAGAAGGCAAACTGTCTGGATGGTGGTGCAAACACCTTTGATCCCAGCACTTGGGAGAGTCTGTGAGTTCCAGACTAGCTTGGTGTACAGATTGAGTAATGGACTAGCTAAGATAAAGTTACAATGTCAGAGAGGGTGTGGGGAGAAGGAAAGAGAGGCAGGTAAAGAGGAGGGAGGAGAGAGAAAGAAAGAACAGTCGGGGCCACTAGAACATGGTCTGACCTGAGCTCAAGGACAAACAGAGACAACTTACAGACAGAGGCCCACCTTCTTCTACTCTCCTGCTGGGTGGAGGAAGCCAGGGCTGTTACTGGGACAGAACAATTCACTTTCAGTCTGGGCCTTCCACAAGGGCGGAGCTCCTCCAAACATCAGCAGCGTGGAGCTGCCCCCACTGGCCCCAGTTAAAGCAAGGTACCCTACTCTGCTTTCTGCAGGGAGCTCAAGAGTGCATTGGAGCAGCCATAGATGAAGTTGTGTGTTTCACAGGACATGGGCACATGGAATACAGGCCAGCAACTGGATCAAGGCACCCACCCTCCATACAACCATGACATCACCTCTGTCATTAGGCACCCACAATTGCCCTCATCATCAAACATACACAGCAGCAAAACCATTCAATTTCAGATCATCATGATGACCTGAGATACCTGTGGCCCTGAGCTGATGTGATTGCTGCATTGTCTGTGAACCTGGTACATTTACCATAGACCCCGCCTAACATAGGATTCTAGCCCTGTCTCACATTCAGGAGATATTGTCACCCTAAACAGGGCTGGCAAACAGCTCCAAAGAGCCACCAGCTGGCCCAGAATGGTCATAGAGGTGCTAACCTTGAGAGCCATGAGAATCATGGCCCAGAGTCACTGCAGTTAGGAAAGGGAGTTAGTGGGGATCTGGGCTGAGCTGCAGGATCCCAAGGACTGATGATGGACATAGCAAGTGTCCAGAGAAAGCCTTTCCATGGACACAGACAGACACAAAACCAACAGAGACTCAGTCCACACCAACAACAATTACCTCTGTAGAAGCAGATGTCGGCAGCAGCAGTGTGAGGACAGCAGTTGACAGAGGCATCTGGTGATAGAGATTGAGGGTGTCTGAGGCTATGACAGGGGGTGGGGCACAGGGTGGAGCTTCAGATCATGTCGCCTCAGAGCCAGCCTGTACTGCCTTATATAAAAAGTGTGGGCCAGGCGGTGGTGCCGCACACCTTTAATCCCAGCACTTCGGAGGCAGAGGTAGGTGGATCTCTGTGAGTTCTAGGCCAGCCTGGACTACTGAGTGAGTTCCAGAAAAGGCACAAAGCTACACTGAGAAACCCTGTCTCAAAAAAAAAAGTGTGTGTGTGCTTGTGTGTGTGTGTGTGTGTGTGTGTGTGTGTGTGTGTGTGTGTGTATGTGTGTGTGTGTGTGTGTGTGTGTGTGTGCTGTCCTATGGGTGCATGCCTAGATGTGGTGTGCATGAGGAGACCCTTGGACTACCTCAGGCATCATCCTCAGGATGCCATCTACATCCTTTAAGACAAAGTTTCTCATTGGACGAGGGCTCATCAACTGTGCAGACCTCCTAGCCAGGAAGCCCTGTGGCTCCACCTGTCTTTTCCTCTTGGGCACTAGATTTACCATCACGTGCTTGAATGTGCTGCATGTTTACCTGGGTTTTCAGATGGACCTCAGGTCATCCAGGCTCTACACCCAGCCCTGGATCTCCGTATTCTGAGCCCAGGTAGTCCCCTGAAGTCCCGATTCTGGAGCAAAGGAGACCATATCATTGAAAGAATCTCTTTCCTTCCCTCTATGTGTATGCACACATATACACATATTGAATGGAAGACATTTATATAACTAGATATTATGTGGAATTATAATTTATAAAGAAAGAGCATGTCTATTCCTGTAGCCAGAACTTTCTCTGTGTCCCACGGCCATTCCCAAATAAACACACAGAGGCTTACATTAATTACAAACTGCTTGGGTTATGGCTCAGGCTACTTACCAGCTAGCTCTTTCATCTTAAATGAACCATTTCTATTCATCTTTGTATCACCCCGTGTCTCATGGCTTTACCTGTGTTCCATTACGCCGGGCGGTGGTGGCGCACGCCTTTAATCCCAGCACTCGGGAGGCAGAGCCAGGCGGATCTCTGTGAGTTCGAGGCCAGCCTGGTCTCCAAAGCGAGTTCCAGGAAAGGCGCAAAGCTACACAGAGAAACCCTGTCTCGAAAAACAAAACAAAACAAAACAAAACAAAAAAATTAAAAATAAATATTAAAAAAAAACTCCCACGTCAATACAATAAACAGATAAATTCCTACCTGTGTTCCATTACATCTTGCTCCACCCCCACCTGCCAGCAATCCAATGAGAAACTTATCTTTAAGGAGATAGATGTTATCCAGAGGATGATGCCAGAGGTAGTCCTCTGGTCTCCTCATGTTCACCACATCTAGGCATGAACCCACAGTACAGCAAACACACACACACAAACACACACACACATACACACACATTTTTTATAAGGCAGTACAGGCTGGTTGTGAGGGAACATGATCTGAAGCTCTACCCTGTGCCTCACCCCCTGTCATAGCCTCAGACTCCCTCAATCTATATCACCAGATGCCTCTGTCAACTGCTGTCCTCACACTGCTGGCCCGGACATCTGCTTCTACAGAGGTAATTATTGTTGGTGTGGACTGAGTCTCTGTCTGCTTTTGTGTCTGTCTGTGTCCAGGGAAAGGCTTTCTCTGGACACTTGCTATGTCCATCATCAGTCCCTGGGATCCTGCAGCTCAGCCCAGATCCTCACTAACTCCCTTACCTAACTGCAGTGACTCACATTCAGGAAATATTGTCCCCTTCATGTGCGTAGCATACAACTCCAAAGTGTCACCAGACTGTCCAGTCTGGCCAGAGATTTTCACCTGCTGCAGGGCCTTCAGAGCCATGACCTGGAGTCACTGCAGTCACCCCGTCTCAACTTAACTACACAAACACACACACACACACACACACACACACACACACACACACACACTCACTCACACACACTGAAAATCAAAGGAGAAGACAAGCTGAGCACCAGCATCCATCTCCCTCTGCTTCCTGACTGCAGATGGAGTGTGACAAGCCGCCTCACACTCCTGTTCCCATGCATCCCAGGCCCACACCCAAGGCAGCACTTTGGCAGACAAGCCTGATTTAGACAGAAGAAATATGAGGAGGAGGAGGGGCAAGTCTGGGCCAAAGCCCTTAAAGACAAGGGTGATTCCAGGTCAGTGTCCATCTGAGGGGATGGCAGATGAAACAATTGTTACAACATGAGGACCTGAGTTCAGATGCAGCACCCCTGTGAAACACTGGTGTGGGGCACACACCTGTCATCCATGCTCTGGAGAAAAACACAGCAGGAACATGCAGCTTCTTGACCAGACAAGCAGGGCTAACTGGTAGGTGCTAAGGAGACCCTATCTCAGGAAACAGTGGGAGATTTGATTGACAGGGACACCTGACATGGTCCTTAGTCACACATACACACACACACACACACACACACACACACACACACACACACACACACACACTGCATCTCAATGAACTCAGCCAGGCTATACTTCTCCATGAGCTGACTGACTTACATGTTACCATAGTACCACAGTGACTGCCCTCCGGGGGAAGGTGGTTACCATTACCCAGGCTTATCTTCTGCAAGCAGGTGGCAGAAGTGCCAGGGCCACAGACTATCAGAGTGGAGCTCTGTGACAAGAAGATCTTAGAGAAGGTGTCAGAGGGGGCCAGGATGGTGGCGGCCAGGTTCAGTCTCTGCTTGCCCCTCCCCCAACAGCCAGTAGATCTGGCACTAACACCCCAGTGTTAACCTTCAGTCTGAATCTAGTCACCCAGATGCAGACAGTCACTGCAGACCCCGAAATGACTCCATCCCAGTCCAGCTCAGGGGACCAGTGACTTTATTGGGGTCCCATGTTCATGGGTGACTCATCAGCTGCATCCACAGGAAATGCACCACAACAGTGTGCTGACTCATGACAGCTGCATGCTGCATCCAGGAGGTCCCCTGGGCCAGTTTACAGCCAGGTCCATGGAGGAGTTTTCTCTCCCCTTGTATCCCCAGCACTAGTTCCCTGAGGCTGAGGAGGACACTCGAGGCTTAGAGTGTCCTGGTTCTCCTTCTTCCATCAGGCCAAAGGTGCTTCAGTCAGAGAAAAAAAACTACAGAGTAAGTCACAAGGTGGTCTGAGCTGTCTACAGATGAACAAATCCAAAACACAGAGAGACTGGGCCACCATATGCATTGTTGTTGTCTGAAGAGTGTTGGGAGAATTCCAAAGGACTAAAGTCATTTTGCCTCCGGAGTGTTAGCATCTAGCTTAGATCTGTATTTTTTGATTGCTACCTCCTGTCTCCTGGACCTTCTGTTTGAAGTCTTAGCTGAGAGTTTCCTAGGTGTTCAAAGCCTATGAAAACTTAGATTAGGAACAACCCAGAACACTGTGGTATTCCTTTCCTGAGAATTTCCATTTGGCATTGTCTCTTTGAGTGGCTTAAATGAAAGGTTTTGGTATAGGAATTGACTTGCTAAAGGTGTGAACTGTATAATAATAAAATGGCCCTTTGCTAAGCTACAATGGATCAGCCCATAGAGACAGGTCCCCCTGGAGCTGGGAGAGATTAGACTCATCCTAGAGGTCCTCCGTCTCTTCATTCTAATAACTAGGAGTGAAGACAACCCCCACTCTTGATAAACAGCAGAGGAGGGCCCTTTCCTGTAGCCCTCAAAAGCACTGGGCTGTTCATTGCTGGATCCTTCAAAAGCACTGGGCTGTTCATTGTTGGATCCCTCAAAAGCACTGGGCTGTTCATTGTTGGAGTCCTCAAAAGCAATGGAATGGTGATTGCTGGTGTCCTCATAAGCCCTGGGTTGGTCATTGTTACTTGGGCCCTGACACCAGAGGTGGACCCCTCCCAGTAGTGCCCCTCCCAGCAGAAGCAGCAGGGAGCTGAGCCAGCCCAGGTAGAGTGAGGCTCCCATCTCTGGTTTCCATGGGGACATAATTTGAGGGTTGGCCATGCCAAGGATGACATTGTGTGTTACCCAGGACACAGGCACCGGTAGCAGCAGACCCGACCCCAGGAACAACCCACTGGCCGCCATCTTGATCTGTTCTTCATTATTCATATTTGACACATGTGTGATACATTTATCCCCAATCATGAACAGCAGCAAACCCAGGAAGGTGATGATGATGCAGATGACCACCAGAACTCAAGACACCTGCAGATCCTGTGGTAGGACAGGTCGTGAATTGTACGTCATGCACCTCAGGTTCTTGAGTCCGTTAGCCTCACAAAGGTTCCACAGGCCCTCCCAAATGCTGGTTTCTTCAGAAACTTTCATCACACGCCACAAGGGCAGGCCACAGCTGATAATGGCCAATAGCCAGCCCAGCAATGCCAGAGAGAAGCTGGCTGCTTCCAGTTCCGGACGAGCCATGGCGCATACTCTGCTGGACACAGGACACAGAAGACAGAGGGGATCTGGCTCTCAGCTGAAGGATTTGAAGGGCTGAGGATGGAGTTTCAACATGTCAATAGTGAGCTGTCCTGAGAACCAGCATCGGAATAAGGGTCTCTGTGGAGTCACACTGTCAGCAGGGCCGACCTCAGCGGTTGACACAGCGTCCTGGAGAAGTAGAATGAGCTTGAATGAGTTTTGGCAGAGGGTGGTGGGCAGAGGGAGGAGTTTCAGTGCACAGTCCTCAGGGGATCAGATCTCTGTGCTCTTCTAATGTGTGCGTGCATATTCATGTGTGTGTGTGCATATTCATGTACATGGTTACATGTTTCTGTGTGTCTTCATGCACACGTGGGCACAAGAATGTGAACACCAGAGGACAATCAATGATGTCATCTTCAGGAACTATATCCACCACCTTTGAGATGAGGTCCCTCAATGGCCTCCAGTTCACCAATTAGGCTAGGATAGCTGGCCAGGGTCCTAGGAAGTCAGGTGACAACCCTCCTAATTCCCTAAGCCATCCGGGGATACTGAGTTCTGGGGATCTGAGGACACAATACAGAAAAGGGACATTGGCCAGCGGCACACCAAACAGAGACCTCCTGTGGTCCCCTGCACTGCTATATCTGATATGATGTTCCATCTTGTCAACTTATCAGGATGTAGAATCACCATGGAAACAAACCTCTGAGAATATCTGAAGGAATTCCTAGGTTGGGTAATGGAGGTGAGAATCCTCATCCAGTGGGCAGCACCATTCTATGGTTTGGGGTCCAGATGAATGGAAAGTAGAAAGTGACTGAGCCCCAGCATCACCTCTCTGTGCTTCCTGACTGTGGATGTGATGTGACCGCCTGCCTCGTGCTCCTGCCCCCGACATCCTCGCCATGATGGACTGCATCCTGGGGGGCCAAATAAGCCCTTTCTTTGCCCAGGTTCTTTTGTGTCAAATTTTATGACAGTCAGAGAAGGCAAATTGTCTGGCATGGTGGAAACACCTTAATCCCAGCACTTGGGAGGAAGAGGCTTTTCTATGTCTGTGAGTTCCAGACTAGCTTGGTGTACAGACTGAGTTATGGACCAGCTAGGACAGAGTAACAATGTCAGAGAGGGTGGGGGAGAAGGGAGAGAGTGGGGAAGAGAGAAAGAAAGAGCACTCAGCCACACTAGAACATGGTCTGACCTGAGCTCAAGAACAAACAGAGACAACATGTAGACAGAGGCCCACCTTCTGCTCTCCTGCTGGGTGGAGGAAGCCAGGGCTGCTGCTGGAACTGAACAATTCATTCTCAGCTGGGGCCTTCAACAAGTGCAGAGACTTCCAAACTACAGCAGCATGGAGCTAGCCCCCCAGTTAGAGCAAGATGCCCAACTCTGCTTTCTGCATGGAGCCCAAGAGTGCATTGGAGCAGCCATAGATGAAGTTGTGTGTTCTCCTGGACATGGGCACCATTGACTGAAGGCCAGCACCAGGATCAAGACACCCACCCTCCATACAATCATGACATCACCTCTGTCATTAGGCAGCCATGATTGCACTCAACCTCAAACATACACAGCAGCAAAACCATTCTATTATACAGATGATCTTGAGGACCTGAGACACCTGTGGCCCTGAGCTGATGTGACCCAGTAGCCATGGTCCTTATACTACATGCTGCATTGTCTGTGAACCTGAGTATTTACCATAGACCCCGCCTAACATAGGATTCTAGCCCTTACATTATATTCAGGAGATATTGTCACCCTTCACATGGGTAGCACACACCTCCAAAGGGCCACCAGCCAGCTCAATCTGGCCACAGAGGTGCTGACCTCCTGCAGGACCTTGAGAATCATGGCCCAGAGTCACTTCAGTTAAGTAAGGGAGTTAGTGGGGATCTGGGCTTAGCTTCAGGATCTCTGGGACTGATGATGGACATAGCAAGTGTCCAGAGAAAGCCTTTCCATGGACACAGACAGACACAAAAGCAGACAGAGACTCAGTCCACACCAACAATAATTACCTCCGTAGAAGCAGATGTCCGCGGCAGCAGTGTGAGGACAGCAGTTGACAGAGGCATCTGGTGATACAGATTGAGGGTGTCTTTGGCTATGACAGGGGGTGGGGCACAGGGTGGAGCTTCAGATCATGTTCCCTCAGAACCAGCCTGTACTGCCTTATGTAGAAAGTGTGTGTGTGTGTATGTGTGTATGTGTGTGTGTGTGTGTGTGTGTGTGTGTGTGTGTGTGTGTGTGTGTTTCTGTGTACTGTCCTGTGGGTACATTCCTAGATGTGGTGAGCATGAGGAGACCAGAGGATTCCCTTTGGCATCATCCTCAGGATGCCATCTACATCCTTTAAGACAAGTGTCTCATGGACCAGGGCTCATCAACTGTGCAGACCTCCTGGCCAGGAAGCCCTGTGGCTCCACCTGTCTTTTTCCCTTTGGCACTAGATTTACCATCACATGCCAGAATATGCTGCATGTTTACCAGGGTTCTCAGATTGATCACAGGACCTCCAAGTTCCAAGTACCTCAGTGCTGGGTCTCTGTATTCTGAGCCCAGAATAGTCCCCTGAAGGCCCAAATCTGGAACAAAAGTATCCATGTCTTTAAAAGAATCTCCTTTATATGGGTGCCCACATAAACACATTAGGTACAACATATTAATATAAATATTATATGAAATAATTGAGTAAAAGAGATTGTGCCTACTTATAATTTTTTGGTCTAAGTAGAGACAAATTTGGAAAAATAGACTGCTCTGTGTCCAACTTCCCCGCTCTGTTCACGGCCAGCTCATGCCCACGCTGGACCAGTGACCATTCCCTGGCCATGGGTTGCAGTAGAAGACTCCGCATGGTGATTGACAGGTAGGACTAGATTCACATTGTCAAGGTCTCTGTCCTCCCTACTCCCTCCTTACATTTTTAATGACACACTCCAGTGACATAACACAGGTCAGCGTTGAACTTACTGTCTTTTCTCCTTGACCTCCACAATGATGATGCTGAGGTGTACTACACCAAGGCCCCGGATTGTCCCCTTCGTCCTCTAGAGAAGTGTCCAGCATGATGAGTTGACAGACTGGGCACCAAGGCTTGGGAGCAGAGGTGACAGAGAAGAACAGTGACATGGCTGGGTCCTTGATGGCATCACTGACCCCAGACCACATTGACCATTCTGTTTTCTACATTGGACCTGAGCATGTCCTCTCCTGAGGGACCTGCCATGCAATATTCATTCATTTTCAGGGGAAGCTGAATGTGTCCCCACACACTCTCTTCATATCCATTATCTAGGACAGATTCCTGAGTGCAGTGTGGATGCTGCCATCAAAAATCAGGGTTTCCTCACAGCCTGCTGTACACTTCCCACACCAAGTGTGCCACAGTGACAAAAGTGTCCAGTGACAGGCAACAGTGAGGTATTGTGGGACACACAGAGAAGGACAAAGTCAGAGTGTTTCAGAGTTTCTACTGCTGTGATAAATACCATGAAAAAGACCGAAGTGTGAGGAAAGGGGTTGTCAGGCTGATGTGTTTCTGGTCACACTGAGGGAGGCCAGGGCAGGACTGAAACAAAGGGTATGGGGAAACACTAAGCTCAGTCTGACCTCTTTTTGTTTGTTTGTTTGTTTGTTTATCCAGGCAGGATTACTCTGTGTAGTTTTGGTGCCTATCATGGATCTTGCTCTGTAGACCAGGCTGTCCTCGAACTTACAGAGATCCACCTGGCTCTGCCTCCCGAGTGCTGGGATTAAAGGTGAATACCCCCACGACCTGGCTTCAGCCTGACCTCTTATACAACCCAGCACTACCTGCCTAGGGATGCTACCACTCACAGTAGACTGGGTCCACACACATCAATCGTTAATCAAGAGAATGCCTGACATCCATGCTTAGAAGCCAATCTTATGATAACGTATTCTCAATTGAGAGTCCCTCTTCCCTAATGACTCTAGCTTGCATTAAGAAGACTATCAACAAATAAACAAATGAATGAATAAATCAGTAAATAAAAATAAAATAACCAGGATACACAGACACAGAGATACAAGTAGAGACAGACAGACAGACAGACAGAGACAGAAAACCCGAAGCAGATAGCTCAGCCATTCAAATGCTTCCCACAACTCATGGTTAATCTAGGTTTTCAACTTGACACACTCAGAAAGAGAGATCCTCACCTGAAGAACTGACTCCATCAGGTCGTTCTCTGGGCAGAGCTGTGGGGCATTTTCATGGCTATTAATTGACACGGGAGGGCCCAGCCCACTGAGGGCAGCACTATCCCTAGGCCTGTGGACGTGAGTTGTATAAGAAAGGGAACAAGCCAGGAAGAGGTGTTCCTCACGGTCTCTGCTTCAGTTCCTGCTTCCAGAATCCTCCCCATAAACTGAAGAAAAAGACACTTTCTTTCCCAACTTGCTTTGGTCATGGTGTTTATCTCCCTAACAAATAGTAAACTAGAACACAGCATGCAGGCATGACCATGTGAGTTTGATCACAGAGCCTACATTTAAAAAGAGAGATGTGGCAGAATGGGATTGTCATCTGGGCACTGTGAAGGTGGGAACCAGAAGGTACAGAGATGGAGTGTCCAAACCATATGGCTGAATTCACAAGCTCCAAGCCAATGAAAAGCCCTGCCTGTTGGAGGCGAAGTGGGTTAGGGTCAGCACAAGACCTGGAGGCAGGTGGCTGCCTTGGGGACAGAGGCAGCAGGACTTTTGTTAGTTCAAGGCCAGCCTGAGCATGGCATCCTGTCTAAAAAACTGAAACTAAAAAATGCTGGGTCCTGTGACACTCACCTTTAATCCCAGCACAGGGAAGGCAGAGGCAGGTGTGAAGGGAGGCTAGCCCAATGGAGCATGTGGCTCTGGCAGGCCTTGCCTTTCTCCCCAATTCCCTCTGTCTCGTAAAAAACTATTAGATTGTATTCCTTAAGCTAGCCACCAAGGTCTATTCCCCTTATTTGGCCACTTCCTGCCTCTGAAGCTGACTACCAAAGTCTAGAAATCAAGAGCCCCCTCTTTTCACCTGATTAACATGCCCAATTAAAATTAAACTCCTAATCCTGTCTTAGGTTTTCCCCATTTACCTTTATAAACTGCTATTTTCCTAAGGGCCACCTCTGTCTCCCCTCTATACAGAGGCAGTCCTTTGTCTCTCGGGAATAATATCCCTTCCCCTTCAACCTTGTCCCATCCCCCTCCTCCGATGTCCCTTTTGTGGTAATAGTTTGTTTGTGCTCTAGTAAATAGAGCTGGCCTGGAGATCAGGGTGTGCAGCCAGCCACTAGGGGCCAGGCAGTGGCAGCACACCTTTAATGCCAGCACTTGGGGTCTCATGCCTCTGAACCCAGTATTTGGGGGGCACAGACCTTTAATCCGAGCACTATGAAGGTGGAGACAGGAAGTGATATGGCTGGGCAGAGAGAGGAATATGAGGCTAGAGGAGACAGGAGCTTGGCCCCCATTTCAGGCTCAGGAGTTGGAGAGGTGAGATGTGACTTTGTCTTGCTCCTTTGTCTCTCTGATCTTTCAGCATTTACCCCGATATCTGACTCCAGGTTTTTATTATTGAGACCAATTAGAACTGACACTACAATTCCCCTTCTTCCTCATACCCTGTCTCCTTTACCACGGCATCCTAGCCCATTCTACCACAGACCTCCCATTTTCCTCCTCTGAAAAATTACACCTGCAAGGCCGTTTGCTACTGTTTTCTGCCTCAGTCAGAAAGCAGACACTTTAACTTTTCTTCCCCACTTAATAAAGGATTTCTCTGTGAAAGCAGGTGTTTGAGTGTGGTTTTTGCCTATTCCAGGGTTCCGGAGAAAGCCCCCACTATTCAGGGGTATCCTTCAAGGCAGATCTCTATGATCCCAGTCAGCCTGGTTTTCAAAAGTAGTTCCAGGACAAGGAAGGACACACAGAAACTCTGTCTCGAAAAAAAAAGTTGTTTTAAAGAAAACCAAACAAATAAACAAAAGCCAAAACCCCTCAGAGTGAGGATGGCAGCTGGCAACTGTTATTCTCTGTCTGAGCCCAGAGAGGTGTGAGACAGGGTGACCACACCTTCCAGGACAGCCTGAGATACACAGGATGTCCCCATGTGGAACAAAGACAAGGAAGGAGGAGGAGGATGAAGGGAAATGTTGGGTTCCTCTAAACACTGGGACTGTCACCTGCTCAGCAGCAGGATGGCTCACAGGGTCTGTTAAACAGGCTCATCTTGTTGTACCCAGAGTCCCCAAAGACCAACAAGAGACCAAATACAATGCAAAGGCAAAGAGTCTTTTTATTGTTGGGAGTTAACTCAGGCCTCTCTGTCCTTCTGACACAGAGGCAGACAGGAGAGTCCCTGAATAGCAATGGGGCAGAGTTTTATACAGGCTAAAGCAATGGGGGGTCTTGGGGTCCACAGACTACATAGGAGCAGATTGGGATTGGTTTATGTGGGTGGCAATCATGTTAGTAACTTTTAACTGGCTAGGGTTAGGTGGATGTTACAGTTACCTTTGGGGGAAGGCCTGGAAAAGTCCCAGGCTTTTTCATTGAGCTGCAACAGAGGCTTTCTGGCCTAGCATTTACTGACTGTGGGGGCGAGACCGTGGCCCAGGCTTGGTGCATCCTGTCTCCCTGTCCCTGCTGACAGGGCATTATGATTGTCTTTTGTTCATGGCCCTCCCAGAAACTGCTTGCTCAGGAAACTGAAATTGAGGCCTGATCTCTGAGAGAACACTGAGCAGTCTGTTGTGGCAGCTGCTTGGTCCTCTCAATCTCTCAGGACCCTGGGAGCCAAGAGCTGGAACTCCTTTACTGCATCAGCTGGAAACTTCTGCACAGACAGTAGGGCAATCACATCCATGGAAAACCCAGGGCCACCTTTCCCCAACTTCTCAGAGTCCACTTCTCTGCACAGCCCAGTGCTCACTAATCCCTCACTCAGGCTCTATTCCAGGGCCTGGACCCCATCCCTACCCTTCCTTGAGATCAGGATTCTACAAATCCAGGAAGAGGCAAGTGGACATCTGGGAGTGATAATCTAGTCTGGTTTACAGAACAAGGCCAGAGGCAACGTTGGCCACAGATTGAGACCCTGTCTCAACTTGTACATACACACACACACACACACACACACACACACACACACACACACACACGCACACACACACACACACACACACACACTCACACACACACACTGAAAATCAAAGAAGAAGACAAGCTGAGCCCCAGCATCCATCTCCCTCTGCTCCCTGACTGCAGATGGAGTGTGACAAGCCACCTCACACTCCGGTTCCCACGCTTTCTCTGTTGTATCCTCAATTGTGAGTCAAATTGGACCCTTTCTTCCCTCCTGAAGTCGCCTCTGGGAGACATATTGTGCCAGCAACGGGAAGAGAAACAAAGACCCCCGAGTTCACAAGAGTCACCAAACCAATGTGGAACACCCAGCACTGCCTTTCCACACACAGCCATCCCCTGCTCCAGAACACACACAGCTGGGAGGCTCTGAGGTAGGCCAGAGCTGTGCTGGGCAGCCCTAGCCCTCACCTGAGGCAGCAATTGTGCAGAAAAGCATGATTTAGACAGAGGAAGTATGAGGAGAAGGGGCAAGAAACTGGGCCAAGCCCATGGGGACAAGTGTAATTCCAGGTCAGTGTCCATCAGAGGGGACAAGTGTAATTCCAGGTCAGTGTCCATCTGAGGGACAAGTGTAATTCCAGGTCAGTGTCTACCTGAGGGGATGGCAGATGGAGCAATTGTTACAGCATGAGGACCTGAGTTCAGATGCAGCAACCCTGTGAAACACTGGTGTGGGGCACACACCTGTCATCCATGCTCTGGATAGAAAAACAGCAGGAGCCTGAAGCTTGTTCCAGCAGGGCTAACTGGTAAGTGCTAAAGAGACCCTGTCTCAGGAAACAGTGGGAGATTGAATTGATAGGGACACCTGACTAGGTCCTTGGTCTCACACACACACACACACACACACACACACACACACACACACACACTACATCTCAATGAACTCAACCAGGCTATACTTCTCCATGAGCTGACTGACTTACATGTTACCATAGTACCACAGTGACTTCCCGCCAGGGGAGGTGGTTATCAGTACCCAGGCTTATCTTCTGCAAGCAGGAGGCAGACCTGTCAGGGCCACAGACTATCAGTTATTTCCGAGGAGGGCTCTGGGACAAGAATATCTTAGGGAGGGTATCAGAGGGAGCCAGGCTGGTGGCAGCCATGCTCAGTCCCTGCTTGGCCCTCCGCCAACAGCCAGCAGCTCTGGCACTAACATCCTAGTGTTAACCTTCAGTCTGATTCCAGTCACCACAGATGCACAGGTCAAGGCAGACCCTGAAATGACTCCATCCCAGTCCAGCTCAGGGGACCAGTGACTTTATTGGGGTCCCATGTTCATGGGTGACTCATCAGCTGCATCCACAGGAAATGCACCACAACAGTATGCTGACTCATGACAGCTGCATCCAGGAGGTCCCCTGGGCCAGTTTGCAGCCAGGTCCATGGAGAAGTTTTCTCTCCCCTTGTATCCCCAGCAGTAGTTCCCTGAGGCTGAGGAGGGCACTCGAGGCTTGGAGCTTCCTGGTTCTCCTTCTTCCATCAGGCCAAAGGTGCTTCAGTCAGAGGGGAACAGCTACAGAATAATAAACAGTCACAAGGTAGTCTGAGCTGTCTACAGATGAACAAATCCAAAACACAGAGATACTGGGCCACCTTATGCCTAGAAGTTGTCTAACAATAGCTTTTCCCAGGAATCCTCAAAAAGACTTGTCTGGTAATTGTTTGAGTCCACTGAATGACTAGGCTGGATCTTGTAGGATCCCTCACTGGGACTGGGCTGGTCATTGTTACTTGGGGCCTCATATCAGAGCAAGGCCCCTCCCAGAAGGGCCCCTCCCAGCAGAAGCAGCAGGGAGCTGAGCCAGCCCAGGTAGAGTGAGGTTCCCATCTCTGGTTTCCATGGGGCAACCATTTCAGTGTTGGCCATGCCAGGGATGACACTGTGTGTAACCCAGGACAGAGGCACCAGCAGCAGCAGACCAGCCCCCAGGAACAACCAACTTGCCGCCATCTTGATCTTTTTTGCATCATTCACATTTGACACACATAACTTGCATTTATTCCCGATGTTGTATAGCAGCAGACCCAGCCAGGTGATGATGATGCAGATGACTATCAGAACTCGAGACACCTGCAGGTCCTGTGGCAATTCCAGGCGTGAATTGTACCGCATGCACTTCACTCTCTGGAGTCCGTTAGCCTCACACAAATTCCACAGGCCCTCCCAAAGGCTGGTCTCTTCAGAAAATTTCATCACACGCCAAAAGGGCAGGCCACAGCTGATAATGGCCACTAGGCAGCCCAGCTTGACCAGAGAGAAGCTGGCTGCTTCCAGTACTGGGTGAGCCATGGCTCATACTCCGCTGGACACAGGACACAGAAGACAGAGGGGATCTGGCTTCTCAGCTGCAGGATTCGAAGGCTGAGGATGGAGTTTCAATTTGTCCCTAGTGAGCTGTCCCGAGAACCAGCAACACATGTGAAGGTGACTATAGGGTCAGACTCGTCACCAACAGGAGGGATCTCAGCAGTTGACACAGCGTCCTGGTGAAATAGGTTAAGCTGATATGGGATTTGGCAGAGGGTGGGGAGAGGGAGGAGTTTCAGTGCACAGGCCTCATGGGATCAGATCTCTGAACTCTCTTCAATGTGTGTGTGCATATTGATGTGTATGTGCATGTTCATGTGTGTGGGTACATGTTTCTCTTGTGCACATGTGAGCACACTGTGGACACAGAGGACAGCCTCTGTGGTCATCTTCAAGAACTCTATCCACCACCTTTGAGATGAGGTCCCTCAATGGCCTCCAGTTCACCAATTAGGCTAGGATAGCTGGCCAGGATTCTGGGAAGTCAGGTGACAACCCTCCTAATTCCCTAAGCCATCCTAGGGTACTGAGTTCTGGGGATCTGAGGACAAAATACAGAAAAGGGACATTGGTCAGCTGCACACCAAACAGAGACTTCCTGTGGTCCCCTGTACTGTTATATGTGTGTTCCATCCTGTCAACTTATCAGGATGTAGAATCACCATGGAAACAAACCTCTGGGAATATCTATGAGAATTCCTAGGCTGGGTAACTAAGGTGAGAATCCTCACCCGTGGGCAGCACCATTCTATGGTTTGGGGTCCAGATGAATGAAAAGTAGAAAGTGACTGAGCCCCAGCATCACCTCTCTCTGCTTCCTGACTGTGGATGTGATGTGACCGCCTGCCTCATGCTCCTGCCCCATGACATCCTCGCCATGATGGACTGCATCCTGGGGTCCAAATAAGCCCTTTCTTTGTCCATGATGTTTTGTGTTAGTGTTTTATGACAGCCAGAGAAGGCAAACTGTCTGGATGGTGGTGCAAACTCCTTTAATCCCAGCACTTGGAAGGCAGAGACAGGTATATCTGTGTGAGGTCCAGGCTAACTTTGTATACAGATTGAGTTATGGACCAGCTAGGATAGAGTAACACTGTCAGAGAGGGTGGGGGAAGAAGGAGAGAGAAGGAAGGAAAGAGGAAGAGAAAAAGAAAGAGCACTAAAGCACACTAGAACATAGTCTGAGCTGACTTAAGGATAAACAGGGATAACTTGTACACAGAGGCCCACATTCTGCTCTCCTGCTGGGTGGAGGAAGCCAGGTCTGCTGCTGGGACTGAACAATTCATTCTCAGCTGGGGCCTTCTACAAGGCCAGGGCTCCTCCAAACTACATCATCAGGGAGCTTGCCCAACCTGGGTAGAGCCAGACACCCTACTCTGCTTTCTGCATGGAACCCAAGAGAGCATTGGAGCAGCCACAGATGAAGTTGTGTGTTCTCCAGGAAATGGATACCATTGGCTGCAGGCCAGCACCAAAATCAAGACACCCACCCTCCTCACAATCATGACATCACCTCTGTCATAGGGCAGCCATGATGACACTCAACCTCAAACATACACAACAGCAAACCCATTCCATTATACAGATGACCGTGAGGACCTGAGATACCTGTGGCACTGAGCTGATGTGACCCAGTAGCCATGGTCCTTATACTGCATGCTACATAGTCTGTAAACCTGGTACATTTGTCATAGACCCCGCCTAACATTAGATTCTACCCTGTTTCACATTCAAGAAATATTGTCACCCTTCACATGGTAGCACACAGCTCCAAAGGGCCACCAGCCTGCCCAGTCTGGCCACAGAGGTGCTCACCTGCTACAGGGTCTTGAGAATCATGGCCCAGAGTCACTGCAGTTAGGTAAGGGAGTTAGTGGAGATCTGGGCTGATCTGCAGGATCCCAAGGACTGATGATGGACATAGCAAGTGTCCAGAGAAAACCTTTCCATGGACACAGACAGACACAAAAGCAGACAGAGACTCAGTCCACACCAACAACAATTACCTCTATAGAAGTAGATGTCTGCGCCAGCAGTGTGAGGACAGCAGTTGACAGAGGCATCTGGTGACATAGATTGAGGGTGTCTGAGGCTATGACGGGGTGGGACACAGGGTGGAGCTTCAGATCATGTGGCCTCAGACCCAGCCTATACTAGTTTATGAAAAAACTGTGTGTGCCTGTGTTTTTCTGTGTGTGTGTGTGTGTGTGTGTGTGTGTGTGTGTGTGTGTGTGTATGCCTAGAAGGAATGTGCATGAGGAGACCAGAGGACTACTTCTGACAACATCTTCAGGATGCCACTATCTCCTTAAAGAGAAGGTTTCTTTTTTTTTTTTTTTTTTTTTTTTTTGGGTTTTTTCGAGACAGGGTTTCTCTGTGTAGCTTTGCGCCTTTCCTGGAACTCGGTTTGGAGACCAGGATGGCCTCGAACTCACAGAGATCCGCCTGCCTCTGCCTCCCAAGTGCTGGGATTAAAGGCGTATGCCACCACCGCCCGGCTTAAGAGAAGGTTTCTTATTGGAACAGGGCTCATCAATAATGCAAGACCTCCTGGCCAGGAAGCCCTGTGGCTCCCCTGTCTTTCCCCCTTTGACACTAGATTTTCCATCACATTCTTGAATATGTTGCATGTTTACCAGGGTTTTCAGATTGATATCAGGTCCTCCAAGGTCTACCCCAAACCTTGGTCTCTGTATTCAGAGCCCAGAACAGCAGAGTCCCCTATATGCCCAATCTACAGCAAAAGATTCCACATCATTAAAAGAAGCTCCTTTCTTCCCTCCATATGAGTGCCCACATACACACATTATGTATAACTTATTTATATAAATATTTATAGTATAAAATAATAATTGAGTAAAATAGATCGTCTCTACTCCTTTTTTTTTTTTTTTTGACCTAAGCAGAGACAAGTTTGGAAAAATAGACTGCTCTGTCCCCTGCTCAGTGCACAGCCAGCACATGCGCAGGGCGGACCAGTGACCATTCCCTGGCCATGGGTTGCAGTAGAAGACTCCGCATGGTGATTGACAGGTAGGACTAGATTCACATTGTCAAGGTCTCTGTCCTCCCTACTCCCTCCTTACTCTTTTTTTTTGGAGCTGAGGATCGAACCCATGGCCTTGCACTTGCTAGGCAAGTGCTCTACCACTGAGCTAAATCCCCAACCCCGCTCCTTACATTTTTTTTTTTTTTTTTTTTTTTTTTTTTTTTTTTTTTTTTTTGGTTTTTCGAGACAGGGTTTCTCTGTGTAGCTTTGCGCCTTTCCTGGAACTCACTTGGTAGTCCAGGCTGGCCTCGAACTCACAGAGATCCGCCTGGCTCTGCCTCCCGAGTGCTGGGATTAAAGGCGTGCGCCACCACCGCCCGGCTCGCTCCTTACATTTTTAATGGCACACTCCAGTGACATAACACAGGTCAGCTTTGATCTTACTGTCTTTTCTCCTTGACCTCCACAATGATGATTCTCAGGTGTACTACACCAAGGCCCAGAATTGTCCCCTTCGTCCTCTAGAGAAGTGTCCAGCATGATGAGTTGACAGACTGGGCACCAAGGCTTGGGAGCAGAGGTGACAGAGAAGAACAGTGACATGGCTGGGTCCCTGATGGCATCACTGACCCCAGACCACATTGACCATTCTGCTTTCTACATTGGACCTGAGCATGTCCTCTCCTGAGGGACCCGTCATGCAACATTCCTCCATGTCCAGTGGGAGCTGAAGGTGTCCCCACACACTCTCCTGACACCCATTATCCAGGACAGATTCCAAAAGGAATGTGATGCTGCCCTAAGAAATCAGGGTTTCCCCACAGCCTGCTGTACACTTCCCACACCAAATGTGTCCCGGAGACAAAAGTGTACAATGCCAGGCAACACTGAGGTCAGGTGGGACACACAGAGACAGACGAAGAGAGAGTATCTTAGAGTTTCTACTGCTGCGATAAATACCATGACCAAGAGCAGCATGGGAGGAAAGGGGTTGTCAGGCTGATGTGTCCCTGGTCACAGTCCACTGTGGGGGAAGCCAGGGGAGGACTGAAGCAGAGGGCATGAGGGAAACACTATCAGCCTGACCTCTTATACAAACCAGCACTACCTGCCTAGGGATGCTACCGCTCACAGTGGACTCGGTCCACACACATCAGTCGTTAATCAAGAGAATGCCTGACATCCATGCTTAGAAGCCAATCTTATGATAGCATATTCTCAGTTGAGAGTCCCTCTTCCCTAATGACTCTAGCTTGCATCAAGAAGACAATAAACAAATAAACAAATGAATGAATACATCAGTAAATGCAAACAAAATAACCAGGACACACAGACACACTGGGATAAGTAGAGACCAACAGACAGAAATAGACAACCCTGAGAAAATAGCTCAGCCAGTCAAATGCTTCCCACAACTCATGGCTAAGCTAGGTTTTCAACTTGACACACTCAGAAAGAGAGATCCTCACCTGAAGAACTGACTCCATCAGGTCGTTCTCTGGGCAGAGCTGTGGGGCATTTTCAGGGCTACCAATTGACCTGGGAGGGCCCAGCCCACTGAGGGCAGCACTATCCCTAGGCCTGTGGACCTGAGTTGTATAAGAAAGGGAACAAAGCCGGGCGGTGGTGACACACGCCTTTAATCCCAGCACTCGGGAGGCAGAGCCAGGCGGATCTCTGTGAAGGCCAGCCTGGGCTACCAAGTGAGTTCCAGGAAAAGGCGCAAAGCTACACAGAGAAACCCTGTCTCGAAAAACCAAAAAAAAAAAAAAAGAAAGGGAACAAGCCAGGAAGAGATGTTCCTCACGGTCTCTGCTTCAGTTCCTGCTTCCAGGATCCTCCCAATAAGCTGAAGAAAAAGACACGTTTCTTTCCCAACTTGCTTTGCTCATGGTGTTTATCTCCCTAACAAAAGTGTAAACTAGAACACAGCATGCAGGCATGACCGTGTGAGTTTGATCACAGAACCTACATTTAAAAAGCGAGGTGTGGCAGAGTGGGATTGTCATCTGGCCACTGTGAAGGTGGGGACCAGAAGATGCTGGGATGGAGAGGCCACTCCATCTGGCTGAATCCACAACCTCTAGGCCATTGAAAAGCTCTGCCTGTTGGGGGCAGAGTGGGGTAGGGTCAGCACAAGACCTGTAGGCAGGTGGCTACCTTGGGGACAGAGGCACCAGGACCTTTGTTAGTTCAAGGCCAGCCTGAGCATGGCATCCTTTCTACAAAACTGAAACCAATGCCGGGCGGTGGTGGCGCACGCCTTTAATCCCAGCACTCGGGAGGCAGAGCCAGGCGGATCTCCGTGAGTTCGAGGCCAGCCTGGTCTCCAAAGCGAGTTCCAGGAAAGGCGCAAAGCTACACAGAGAAACCCTGTCTCGAAAAACCAAAAAAAAAAAAAAAAAAAAAAAAAAACTGAAACCAAAAAATACTGGGTCCTGTGACACTCACCTTTAATCCCGGCACAGGGAAGGCAGGAGGAGGTGTGAAGGGAGTCTAGCCCACTGGAGCATGTGGCTCTGGCAGGCCTTGCCCTTCTCCCACATTCTCTCTGCCTTATAGAAAACTGTTAGATTATATTCCATAAACTAGCCACCAGGTCTTTTACTTATTTAGCCACTTCCTGCTCCTGAGGCTAACTACCAAAGTCCAGCAATCCAGAGCCCCCTTTGGGCGCCTGGCAGTGGTGGCACACGTCTTTAATCCCAGCACTCGGGAGGCAAGAGGCAGGCAGATCTCTGTGAGTTTGAGGCCAGCCTGGTCTATAGAGCAAGATCCAGGAAAGGCGAAAAGTTACACATAGAAAACCTGTCTCAAAAAACAAAAAACAAGCCGGGCGGTGGTGGCGCACGCCTTTAATCCCAGCACTCGGGAGGCAGAGGCAGGCGGATCTCTGTGAGTTCGAGGCCAGCCTGGACTACCAAGTGAGTTCCAGGAAAGGCGCAAAGCTACACAGAGAAACCCTGTCTCGAAAAAACCAAAAAAAAAAAGAGCCCCTTTTGGTTCACATAATTAACATGCCCAATTAAATTAAACATCTCATTCTATCTCGGGTTTTCCCAATCTACCTTTATAAACTGCCATTTTCCTATGGGCCACCTCTGTCTCCCCTCTATACAGAGGCAGTCCTTTGTCTCTCTAGGATAATATCCCTTCCCCCTTTTCCTTGTCCTCTCCCACTTCTCTGATGTCCCTTTTATGGTGATTGTGTGTGTGTGTGTGTGTGTGTGTGTGTGTGTGTGTGTGTGTGTGTTTGTGTGTGTGTGTGTGTCCTAATAAATAAAGCTGGCCTGGAGATCAGGGTGTGGAGCCAGCCACGAGGGGCCAGGCTGTGGTGGCACACACCTTTAATCCCAGTATTTGGGATCTCATGCCTCTGATCCCAGTATTTGGGAGGCACAGGCCTTTGATCCCAGCACTAGGGAGGTGGACTATAAGGCAGGAGGAGACAGGAGCTTGGCCCCCCTTTCAGGCTGAGGAGTTGATGAGATGAGATGTGACTTTGTCTTGCTCCTTTGTCTCACTGATCTTTCAGCATTTACCCCGATATCTGACTCTGGGATTTTATTTTATTTTTTTTTTTTTATTTTTTTTTTTTTTTTGGTTTTTCGAGACAGGGTTTCTCTGTGTAGCTTTGTGCCTTTCCTGGGACTCACTTGGTAGCCCAGGCTGGCCTCGAACTCACAGAGATCCGCCTGGCTCTGCCTCCCGAGTGCTGGGATTAAAGGCGTGCGCCACCACCGCCCGGCTTCTGGGATTTTATTATTGAGATCAATAGAACTGACACAACAATTCCCCTTCTTCCTCATACCCTGTCTCCTTTACCACAACATCGTAGCCCATTCTAACAGAGAACTCCCCTTTTCCTCCTCTCCAAAATTACACCTGCAAGGCCGTTTGCTACTGTTTTCTGCCTGAGTCAGAAAGCAGACACTTTAACTTTTCTTCCCCACTTAATAAATGATCTCTCTGTGAAAACAGGTGTTTGAGTGTGGTTTGAACCTATTCCAGAATCGGGGAAGAAGCCCCCACTATTCAGGCATCTTCTTCAAGGCAGATCTCTATGATCCCAGTCAGCCTGGTTTAAAAAAAACAAGTTGCAGGGCAAGGAAGGATACACACAGAAACCCTGTCTCAAAATTTAAAAAAAAAAAAAAATAAACACAAACAAATAAACAGAAGCAAAAGCCCCTCAGAGTGAGGATGGCAGCTGGCAACTCTCATTCTCTGTCTGAGCCCAGAGAGGTGTGAGACAGGATGATCACACCTTCCAGGACAGCCTGAGATACACAGGATGTCCCCATCGGGAACAAAGACAAGGAAGGAGGAGGAGGCAAAGGGAGAGGTTGGGTTCCTCCAAACACTGGGACTGTCACCTGCTCAGCAGCAGGATGGCTCACAGTGTCTGTTAAACAGGCTCATCTTGTTGTACCCAGAGTCCCCAAAGACCATCAAGAGATGAAAAACAATGCCAAAGCAAAGAGTCTTTTTTTTTTTTTTTTTTTTTTTTTTTTTTTTTTTTTTTTTCCGAGACAGGGTTTCTCTGTGTAGCTTTGCGCCTTTCCTGGAACTCACTTGGTAGCCTAGGCTGGCCTCGAACTCACAGAGATCCGCCTGGCTCTGCCTCCTGAGTGCTGGGATTAAAGGCGTGCGCCACCACCGCACAGCGCAAAGAGTCTTTTTATTGTTGGGAGTTAACTCGAGCCTCTCTGTCTGTCTGACACAGCAGCATAGCAAGAGAGACCCTGAATAGCAATGGGGCAGAGTTTTTATACAGGATAAAGCAAAAGAGGGTTTGGGGGTCTACAGACTACATAGGAACAGACTCACCATCGGTTATGTGAGTGGCAATCATGTTAGTAACTATTAATTGTTTAGGTTCAGCTCGGGTTATACTTATCCATATAAGGGCAGGACTGGACAAGTCCTTGGCTTTGTCCTTGAGCTATTGTTGAGGCTGCCTGGCCTAGCGTGTACTGAATGTGGGGGCCTGCTCAGTGGCCCAGGCTTGGTGCATCCTATCTCCCTGTCCCTGCTGACAAGAGCATTGGTGATTCATTGTTTTTTGTTCAGTACCCTCTCAGAAACTGCTTGCTCAGTCTCAGGAAAGTAAAATTGAGGCTTGATCTTTGAGAGAAGACTTAGCAGCCTGTTGTGGCATCTGTTTGGTCCTCTCAATCTCAAAGGACCCTGGGAGCCAAGAGCTGGAGCTCCTTCACTGCATCAGCTGAAAACTTCTGCACAGACAGTAGGTCTATCTACATCCATGGAGGACCCCAAGTCTGCCCTTCCCCAACTTCTCAGTCCCTTCTCTGCACAGCCCAGTGCTCACTCTTCCCTCACTCAGTCTCTAGCCCAGGGCCTAAACCCCATTCCCACCCTTTCTTGGGATCAGAATTCTACAAATCCAGGAGGAAGAGGCAAGTGGATATTTGAGCGTGATAATCTAGTCTGGTCGACACAACAAAGCTCGAGGCTACCTTGGCCACAATTTGAGACCCTGTCTCAACTTGTGAAACACACATACACACACACACACACACACACACACACACACACACACACACACACACACACTGAAAATCAAAGGAGAAGACAAGCTGAGCACCAGCATCCATCTCCCTCTGCTCCCTGACTGCAGGTGGAGTGTGACAAGCCGCCTCACACTCCTGTTCCCATCCTTTCTCTGTTGTATCCCCAATTGTGAGTCAAAATGGACCCTTTCTTCCCTCCTGAAGTCGCCTCTGGATGACATATTGTGCCAGCAATGGGAAAAGAAACAAAGATCCCCAAATTCACAGGAGTCACCAAACCAATGTGGAACACCCAGCACTGCCGTTCCACACACAGCCATCCCCTGCTCCAGAACACACACAGTGGGAGCCTCTGAGGTAGGCCACAGCTGTGCTGGGCAGCCCTGACCACACATGAGGCAGCACTTGTGCAGAAAAACATGATTTAGACAGAAAGAGTGGTTTTTTTTTGGTTGTTTTTTTTTTGTTTTTTTTTTTTTTTGGTTTTTCGAGACAGGGTTTCTCTGTGTAGCTTTGCGCCTTTCCTGGAACTCACTTGGTAGTCCAGGCTGGCCTCGAACTCACAGAGATCCGCCTGGCTCTGCCTCCCGAGTGCTGGGATTAAAGGCGTGCGCCACCACCGCCCAGCTGACAGAAAGAGTATAAGGAGGAGGAGGGGCGAGAAACTGGACCAAAGACCGTGGGGACAAATGCAATTCCAGGTCAGTGTCCATCTGAGGAGACAAGTGTAATTCCAGGTCAGTGTCCATCAAAGGGGACAAGTGTAATTCCAGGTCAGTGTCCATCAGAGGGGACAAGTGTAATTCCAGGTCAGTGTCCATCTGAGGGCATGGCAGATGGAGCAGTTGTCACAGCATGAGGACCTGAGTTCAGATGCAGCACCCCTGTGAAACACTGGTGTGGGGCACACACCTGTCATCCATGCTCTGGAGACAAACACATAGCAGGAACATGCAGTTATTTGGCCCACCAAGCCGGCCTCATAGGTGGGTGCTAAGGAGACCCTATCTCAGGAAACAGGTGGAAATCTGATTGACAGGGATAAATAACACGGTCTTTGGTCACACAAACACACACACACACACACACACACACACACACACACACACACACACACACACACTGCATCTCAATGAACTCAACCAGGCTATACTTCTCCATGAGCTGACTGACTTCCATGTTACCATAGTACCACAGTGACCTCCAGCCAGGGGAAGGTGGTTACCAGTACCCAGGCTTATCTTCTGCAAGCAGGTGGCAGATGTGCCAGAGCCACAGACTATCAGTAAGTTCAGAGGGGAGCTCTGGGACAAGAAGACCTTAGGGAGGATATCAGAAAGGGCCAGGCTGGTGGCAGGATGGGGCAGTCCCTGCTTGCCCCTCCCCCAACAGCCAGCAGCTCTGGCACTAACACCCCAGTGTTAACCTCCAGCCTGAGTCCAGTCACCCCAATACAGATGCTCATTATAGACACTGAAATGACTCCATCCCAGTCCAGCTTAGAGGACCAGTGACTTTATTGGGGTCCCATGTTCATGGGTGACTCATCAGCTGCATCCACAGGAAATGCACCACAACAGTGTGCTGACTCATGACAGCTGCATCCAGGAGGTCCCCTGGGCCAGTTTGCAGCCAGGTCCATGGAGGAGTTTTCTCTCCCCTTGTATCCCCAGCAGTAGTTCCCTGAGGCTGAGGAGGGCACTCGAGGCTTGGAGCTTCCTGGTTCTCCTTCTTCCATCAGGCCAAAGGTGTTTCAGTCAGAGGAAAAAGCTACAGAATAGGTCACAAGGTGGTCTGGGCTGTCTACAGATGAACAAATCCAAAACAAGGAGATTGGCCCACCTTATGCATTGTTGTTGTTATTTGGGGGAGGGCAGCACAGGTGGGCACCTCCCAGAAGGGCCCCTCCCAGGAGAAGCAGCAGGGAGCTGAGCCAGCCCAGGTAGAGTGAGGCTCCCATCTCTGGTTTCCATGGGGACAGTATTTGAGGGTTGGCTATGCCAAGCAGGACATTGTGTGTGACCCAGGACACAGACACCAGCAGCAGCAGACCAACCCCCAGGAACAACACACTAGCCGCCATCATGATCTTTTCTTCGTTGTGGATATTTGCCACACATCCGATGCGTTCATCCCCAATCATGTACAGCAGCAAACCCAGCCAGGTGATGATGATGCAGATGACCACCAGAACGCCCGACACCTGCAGGTCCTGTGGCAGTACCGGGCGAGTGTTGTATGGCATGCACCTCAGGCTCTTGATTCCCTCAGCCTCACACATGTTCCACAGGCCCTCCAAAATGCTGGTCTCTTCAGAAACCTTCATCACTCGCCACAAGGGCAGGCCACAGCTGATAATGGTGACTAGCCAGCCCAGCATGGCCAGAGAGAAGCTGGCTGCTTCCAGTTCCGGGCGACCCATGGCTCATCTCTGCTGAATGCAAGACACAGAAGACAGAGGGGATCTGACTTTCAGCTGCAGGATTCCAAGAGCTGAGATTGGATTTTCACCATGTCCATAGTGAGCTGTCCTGAGAACCAGCAACAGAAATGAGGGTCACTATAGAGTCAGACATGTCACCAACAGGAGGGACCTCAGCAGTTGACACAGCATCCTGGTGAAATAGGTTAAGCTGATGTGGGATTTGGCAGAAGGTGGGCAGAGGGGAGAGTTTCAGGGCACAGGCCTCATGGGATCAGATCTCTGAACTCTTTTAATGTGTGTGTGCATATTAATGAGTGTATGTGCATATTCATGTGTGTGGGTATATGTTTCTGTGTGTCTTCATGGACAGGTAGGCACAAAAGTGTGGACACAGAGGACAACCTCTGTTGTCATCTTCAGGAACTCTATCCACCACCTTTGCGATGAGGTCCCTCAATGGCCTCCAGTTCACCAATTAGGCTAGGATAGCTGGCCAGGGTCCTGGGAAGTCAGGTGACAACTCTCCTAATTCCCTAAGCCATCCTAGGGTACTGAATTCTGGGGATCTGAGGACACAATACAGAAAAGGACATTGGCCACATTCACACTAAACAGAGACCTCCTGTGGTCCCATGCACTGCTATATCTGATATGATGTTCCATCTTGTCAACTTACCAGGGTGAAGAATCACCATGGAAACAAATCTCTGGGAATATCTGAGAGAATTCCTAGGCTGGGTAACTGAGGTGAGAATCCTCACCCCGTGGGCAGCACCATTCTATGGTTTGGGGTCCAGAAGAATGGAAAGTAGAAAGTGACTGAGCCCCAGCATCACCTCTCTCTGCTTCCTGACCGTGGATGTGATGTGACCGCCTGCCTCATGCTCCTGCCCCATGACATCCTCGCCATGATGGACTGCATCCTGTCCTCCAAATAAGCCCTTTCTATGCCCAGGTTTTTTTGTGTCAGTGTTTTATGATAGCCAGAGAAGGCAAACTGTCTGGATGGTGTTGCAAACACCTTTAATTCCAGCACTTGGGAGGCAGAGGCTTTTTTATCTCTGTGAGGTCCAGGCCAGCTTGTATACAGATTGAGTTAAGGGCAGTTAGGACAGAGTAACACTGTCAGAGAGGGTGGGGGAAGAAGGAGAGAGAGGGAGGTAAAGAGGGAGGGAGGAAGAGAGAAAGAGCGAGCACTCAAGCACACTAGTACATGATCTGAACTGAGCTCAAGGATAAACAGAGACAACATGTAGAAACAGGCCCACCATATGCTCTCCTGCTGGGTGGAGGAAGCCAGGGCTGATCCTGGGACTGAACAATTCCTTCTCAGCTGGGGTCTTCCACAAGTACAGAGCTCCTCCAAGCATCAGCAGCGTGGAGCTGGTTCAGGCTGGGTAAAGTAAGACACCCTACTTTGCTTTCTGCATGGAGCCCAAGAGAGCATTGGAGCAGCCATAGCTGAAGTTGTGTGTTCTCCAGGACATGGACACCATTGGCTGCAGGCCAGCACCAGGATCAAGACATCCACCCTCCTCATAATCATGACATCACCTCTGTCATTAGACAGCCATGATGACACTCAACCTCAAATATACACAGCAGCAAAGCCATTCCATTATACAGATGACCATGAGGACCTGAGACACCTGTGGCCCTGAGCTGACGTGACCCAGTAGCCATGGTCCTTACACTGCATGCTGCAGAGTCTGTGAACCTGGTACATTTGCCGTAGACCCCGCCTAACATAGGATTCTAGTCCTGTCTCACATTCAGGAGATATTGTCACCCTTCACATGGGTAGCACACACCTCCAAAGGGCCACCAGCCAGCTCAGTCTGGCCACAGAGGTGCTCACCTGCTGCAGGACAATGAGAACCATGGCCCAGAGTCTCTGTAGTTAGGTAAGGGAGTTAGTGAGGATCTTGGCTGGGCTGCAAGATCCCAAGGACTGATGATGGACATAGCAAGTGTCCAGAGAAAGCCTTTCCATGGACACAGACAGACACAAAAGCAGACAGAGACTCAGTCCACACCAACAACAATTACCTCTGTAGAAGCAGATGTCCGCGGCAGCAGTGTGAGGACAGCAGTTGACAGAGGAATCTGGTGATAGAGATTGAGGGTGTCTGAGGCTATGACAGGGGGTGGGGCACAGGGTGGAGCTTCAGATCATGTGGCCTCAGAACCAGCCTGTACTGCCTTATGTAAAAAGTGTGTGTGTGTGTGTGTGTGTGTGTGTGTGTGTGTGTGTGTGTGTGTGTGTGTGTGTGTATGTGTGTGTACTGTCCTGTGGGTACATGCCTAGATGTGATGTGCATGAGGATACCAGAGGTCTACCTCTGGCATCATCCTCTGGATGGCATCTATCTCCTTAAAGACAAGTTTCTCATTGGACAAGGGCTCATCAACTGTGTAGACCTCCTGGCCAGGAAGCCCTGTGGCTCCCCCTGTCTTTTCCTCCTTG
The DNA here is from genome assembly GCF_007827085.1 of Peromyscus californicus insignis. Lineage (NCBI taxonomy): Eukaryota > Metazoa > Chordata > Mammalia > Rodentia > Cricetidae > Peromyscus > Peromyscus californicus. The sequence goes on from NW_026294540.1 coordinate 25,240,374, forward strand.
GCACTAGATTTACCATCACATGCCAGAATATGCTGCATGTTTACCAGAGTTTTCAGATGGACCTCAGGACCTCCAAGCTGTACCACCAGCCCTGAATCTCTGTATTCTGAGCCCAGAATAGTGCCCTGAAGACCTGAATCTGGAGCAAAAGAGTCCATATCATTGAAAGAATGTCCCTCCTGTGCCAATGCGTTCAAGAGTACTTTCTACTTATTCTTCTATTAAATTTAGTGTAACTGGATTTATGTTGAGGTCTTTGATCCACTTAGACTTGAATTTTGTGCATGGTGACAGATATGGATCTATTTGTAATCTTTTACATATTGACATCCAGTTATGCCAGCACCATTTGTTGAAGATACTTTCTTTTTTCCATTGAATAGTTTGGGTTCTTTGTCAAAAATCAGATGTTCATATGTGTGTGGATTAATGTCAGGGTCTTCAATTCGATTCCATTGGTCTGTGTGTCGGTTTTTATACCAGTACCAAGCTATTTTTATTACTATAGCTCTATAGTAGAGCTTGAGGTCAGGGATGGTGATGCCTCAAGAAGTTGCTTTATTATACAGGATTCTTTTAGCTATCCTGGGTCTTTTGTTTTTCCATATGAAGTTGAGTATTTTTCTTTCCAAGTCTCTGAAGAATTGTGTTGGGATTTTGATAGGGATTGCATTGAATCTGTAGATTGCTTTTGGTAAGATTGACATTGTTACTATGTTAATCTTACCTATCCATGAGCATGGAAGATCCTTCCATTTTCTGATATCTTCTTCAGTTTCTTTCTTTAGAGATTTAAAGTTCTTATCAAAAAGGTCCTTCACTTGTTTAGTTAGTGTTATCCCAAGGTATTTTATATTATCTGTGGCTATTGTAAAGGGTGATGCTTCTCTGACTTCTTTCTCAGCCCTTTTATCATTTGTGTATAGGAGGGCTACTGATTTTTTTGAGTTGCTCTTGTATCCTGCCACTTTACTGAAGGAGTTTATCAGCTGTAGGAGTTCCCTGGTAGAATTTTTGGGGTCACTTATGTATACTATCATATCATCTGCAAATAGTGAAAGTTTGACTTCTTCCTTTCCAATTTGTATCCCTTTGATCTCCTTTTGTTGTCTTATTGCTCTAGCTAGAACTTCAAGTACTATATGGAATAAATATGGGGAGAGTGGACAGCCTTGTCTTGTTCCTGATTTTAGTGGAATCACTTTGAGTTTCTCTCCATTTAATTTGATGGTGGCCGTTGGCTTGCTGTAAATTGCCTTTATTATGTTTAGGAATGTTCCTTGTATTCCTGATCTCTCTAAGAACTTTATCATGAAGGGGTGTTGGATTTTGTCAAAGGCTTTTTCAGCATCTAATAAGATGATGATGTGGTGTTTTTCTTTCAGTTTGTTTATATGGTGTATTACATTGACAGATTTTCATATGCTGAACCATCCTTGCATCCCTGGGATGAAACCTACTTGGTCATGGTGGATAATTTCTTTGATGTGTTCTTGGATTTGGTTTGCCAATATTTTGTTTGAGTATTTTTGCATCAATGTTCATGAGGGAGAAAAGACAGCCTACAGAATGGAAAAGACCATCACCAACCCCACATCTGACAGAGGACTGATCTCCAAAGTATATAAAGAACTCAAGAAACTAGACATCAAAATACTGAACAATCCAATTAAAAAACGGCTACAGAGCTATACAGACAATTCTCAAAAAAAGAATCACAAATGGCTGAAAGATTTTTAAAGAAATGCTCAACATCCTTAATCATCAGAGAAATGCAAATCAAAACGACTCTGAGATACCACCTTACACCTGTCAGAATGGCTATGATCAAAAACACTAATGACAATCTATGTTGGAGAGGATGCAGAGCAAAGGGAACACTCCCCCACTGTTGGTGGGAATGCAAACTTGTACAACCACTGTGGAAATCAGTATGGTGGTTTCTCAGAAAATTGGGTATCAATCTACCTCAAGACCCAGCCATACCACTGTTGGGCATATACCCAAGAAATGCTCAATCATACCACAAAGATACATGCTCAACTGTGTTCATAGCAACACTATTTGTAATAGCCAGAACCAGGAAACAACTTAGATGCCCATCAACTGAAGAATGAATTAAGAAACTGTGGTACATATACACAATGGAGCGCTACTCAGCAGAGAAAAACAATGACAGAATGAAATTTGCAGGCAAATGGATGGAACTAGAAAATATCATCCTGAGTGAGGTAACCCAAACCCAGAAGGACAAACATGGTATGTACTCACTCAGAAGTGGATACTAGATATAAAGCAAAGAACAATCAGACTGCAACCCACAGAACCAGGGAGGCTATATAGCAGGGGAGACCCTAGGATGACTGTGGCTTATAATAAGTTTTTGTTCTACTCAATTACTGAGCAAGTCTCAATTAAACATTTCACTATTAGGATAAGAATTTATACTGTATCAAGCTGATAATAGAAAATTTAATTAATTAATTTTTTAAAAAAGAATGTCCTTCCTTCCCTCTACATGGGTGCACACATATACACATTTTGAATGGAGGACATTTATATATTATGTAGAATTATAATTTATAAAGAAAGAGCATGTCTACTCCTGTAGCCAGAACTTTCTCTGTGTCCCACAGCCATTCCCAAATAAACACACAGAGGCTTACATTAATTACAAACTGCTTGGGTTATGACTCAGGCTACTTACTAGCTAGCTCTTTCATCTTAAATGAACCCATTTCTACTCATCTTTGTATCACCCTGACTGTCTCCTGTCCTTACCTGTGTTCCATTACATCTTCCTCCACCTCCACCTACTGCCCCACAGTCCACAGCTGCTCCCTGACTCCACATTTCTTCTCCCTGTATCTTTGCTTGGATTTCCAAACTGGCTCTTAACCTGTGCTGCCACAACAGCTTCTTTATTAACCAACAGTAGTGCCACATACTCACAGCATACAGAAAGACCATGCCACAGCATATTATTAATTGATATATCCACGAGGGGACAAGGTGGCAATAACAACCTGCTTTGTTCCCAGCTTCCCTTGTTAGCTCTTAGTCATCAAATGCCCAGACCTATACCAGTGAGCATTCTCCGGACAGTGGGTTAAATAGAAGGTGATTGGGAGGTAGAACTAAATTCACACTGCCATGTTCTCTGGCCTCCCTACTCCCACCTTCTGTTTACATTTCACATTCTTGTGACATGGCACAGGTCAGCTTTGAACTCATCATCCTCTGGCCTTAACCTCCACAATGACAGAGGCAGTCCTTTGTCCCTCTGGGAAAAATATCCTTCACCCTTTTTTTGTCCCTCCCCACCTCCCATGTCCCTTTTGGGGTGATATTTTGTTTGTGCTCTAATAAATAAAGCTCAGACCTGGAGATCAGCATCTGGAACTAGACACTAGCAGCCAGGCAGTGGAGGCACAGGCCTTTAATCCCAGCACTAGGGAGGTGGAGACAGGAAGTGATAAGGCTGGAGGAGACAGGAGCTCAGCCCCCCTTTCAGACTGAGGAGTTGGAGAGGTGAGAGGTGGCTGTGGCTGGCTCCTTTGTCTCTCTGTAATTTCAGCATTTACCCCGAGATCTGACTCTGGGATTTTATTATTAAGACCAATAAGAACTGGTGCTACACTTTCCCCTTCTCCCTAATCCCCTGTCTCTTTACCAGCACATCCTAGCCCATTCTACCACAGACCTCCCCTTCTCCTCTTCAAAATTACCCCTGCAAGGGCATTGGTGCAGCTTTCTGCCTCCAGCCACTGTAACTTTTCTCCACTCGCTTAATAAAGGATTTCTCTGTGAAAACAGGTGTTTGAGTTTGTGCCTATTCAAGGGTTCTAGAGGAAGCCCCCACTCTTTGGGGTCACCTTCAAGGCAGATATCTGTGATTGCAGGCTAGCCTAGTTTACAAAACTAGTTCCAGGACAATGAAGGATACACACAAAAACCCTGTCTCAAAAAAAAAAAAAAAAAAAAAAAAGGTTGTTTTGAAGAAAACCAAACAAATAAACAAAAGCCAAAACCCTTCAGGGTGAGGATGGTACCTGGCAACTGTCATTCTCTGTCTGAGCACAGAGAGGTCTGAGACACGTTGACCACACCTTCCAGGGCAGCCTGAGATACACAGGATGTCCCCATCAGGAACAAAGACAGGAAGGAGGAAGAGAATGAAGGGAAATGTTGGGTTCCTCCAAACACTGGGACTGTCACCTGCTCAGCAGCAGGATGGCTCACAGTGTCTGTTAAACAGGCTCATCTTGTTGTACCCAGAGTCCCCAAAGACCATCAAGAGACAAAAACCAATGCAAAGGCAAAGAATCTTTTTATTGTTGGGAGTTAATTCGGGCCTCTCTGTCCTTCTGACACAGAGGCAGACAGGAGAGTCCCTGAATTGCAATGGGGCAGAGTTTTATACAGGCTAAACAATGGGGGGTCTTGGCGTCTACAGAAGACATAGGAACAGATTTGGATTGGTTGATGTGAGTTGCAACCATGTTAATAACCTTTAATTGGCTAGGGTTAGCTGGGGGTTATAGTTACCCATTTTAGGTCAGGCCTGGAGAAGTCCCAGGCTTTGTCCTTAAGCGGGTGTTGAGGTTCGCTGGCCTAGTATTTACTGACTGTGGGGGCCTGCTCATTGGCCCAGGCTTGGTGCCTCCTATCTCCCTGTCCCTGCTGACAGGGGCATCAGTGATTCACTAATTTTTGTTCATGGCCCTCTCAGAAACTGCTTGCTTAGTCTCAGGAAGTTGAAATTGAGCCCTGATCTCTGAATGAAGACTTAGCAACCTGTTGTGGCTTCTGTTTGGTCCATTCAATCCCTCAGGACCCTGGGAGCCAAAGCTGGGACTCCTTCACTGCATGGGCTGGAAACTTCTGCACAGACAGTAGGGCAATCCGCATCCATGGAGGACCACTAGGGCACCCTTCCCCAACTTCTCAGAGTCCACTTCTCTGCACAGCCCAGTGCTCACTAATCCCTCACTCAGCCTATAGCACAGGGCCTGGACCCCACCCCCACCCTTCCTTGGGATCAGAATTCTACAAATCCAGGAGGAAGAAGCAAGTGGATATGTGGGAGTGATAATCTAGTCTGGTCTACACAACAAGGCAACCTTGGCCAGACTGAGACCCTATCTCAACTTGCTACACACAAAGACACACACACACACACACACACACACACACACACACACACACACACACACACTGAAAATCAAAGGAGAAGACAAGCTGAGCACCAGCATCCATCTCCCTCTGCTCCCTGACTGCAGATGGAGTGTGACAAGCCAACTCACACTCCTGTTCCCACGCTTTCTCTGTTGTATCCTCAATTGTGAGTCAAAATGGACCCTTTCTTCCCTCCTGAAGTCGCCTCTGGATGACATATTGTGCCAGCAACGGGAAGAGAAACAAAGACCCCCGAGTTCACAGGAGTCACTGAGCCAATGTGGAACACCCAGCCCTGCCTTTCCACACACAGCCATCCCCTGCTCCAGAACACATACAGTGGGAGCCTCTGAGGTAAGCCACAGCTGTGCTGGGCAGCCCTGACCACACATGAGACAGCACTTTGAGAGAAAAACATGATTTGGACAGAAAAAGTATGAGGAGGAGGGGCGACAGACTGGGTCAAAGACCGGGGAGACAAGTGTAATTCCAGGTCAGTGTCCATCTGAGGGGACAAGTGTAATTCCAGGTCAGTATCCATCTGAGGGGATGGCAGATGGAGCAATTGTCACAGCATGAGGACCTGAGTTCAGATGCAGCACCCCTGTGAAACACTGGTGTGGGGCACACACCTGTCATCCATGCTCTGGAGAGAAACACACAGCAGGAACATGCAGGTATTTGGCCCACCAAGCCGGCCTCATAGGTGGGTTTAAGGGATCCTATCTCAGGAAACAGTTGGAAATTTGATTGACAGAAACACCTGATATGGTCTTTGGTCACACACACACACACACACACACACACACACACACACACACACACACTATATCTCAATGAACTCAGCCAGGCTATACTTCTCCATGAGCTGACTGACTTCCATGTTACCATAGTACCACAGTGACCTCAGGCCAGGGGAAGGTGGTTACCAGTACCCAGGCTTATCTTCTGCAAGCAGGCGGCAGACCTGTCAGGACCACAGACTATCAGTAAGTTCAGAGGGGAGCTCTGGGACAAGAACTTAGGGAGAGTATCAGAAAGGGCCAGGCTGGTGGCAGGATGGGGCAGACCCTACTTGCCCCTCCCCCAACAGCCAGCAGCTCTGGCACTAACACCCCAGTGTTAACCTCCAGCCTGATTCCAGTCACCCCAATACAGATGCTCATTAAAGACCCTGAAATGACTCCATCCCAGTCCAGCTCAGGGGACCAGTGACTTTATTGGGGTCCCATGTTCATGGGTGTCTCATCAGCTGCATCCACAGGAAATGCACCACAACAGTGTGCTGACTCATGACAGCTGCATCCAGGAGGTCCCCTGGGCCACTTTGCAGCCAGGTCCATGGAGGAGTTTTCTCTCCCCTTGTATCCCCAGCAGTAGTTCCCTGAGGCTGAGGAGGGCACTCGAGGCTTGGAGCTTCCTGGTTCTCCTTCTTCCATCAGGCCAAAGGTGTTTCAGTCAGAGGGGTAACAGCTAGAGAATAAGTCACAGGGTGGTCTGAGCTGACTACAGATTGAGAAATCCAAAACGCAGATTGGTCCACCTGATACATGGTTGTTCTCGGAAGAGGGCCCTTCCCAGGAGCACTCAGAAAGAGTGATCTGGACATTGTAGGATCCCTCACTGGGACAGGCTGGTCATGGTTAGTTGGGGCCGGGCACTACTGCAGCGTCCCTCCCAGAAGGGCCCCTCCCAGGAGAAGCAGCAGGGAGCTGAGCCAGCCCAGGTAGACTGAGGCTCCCATCTCTGGTTTCCACTGGTAGACATTTGTAGAGTTGTACATGTCAATGATGACATTGTGTGTAACCCAGGACACAGACACCAGCATCAGCAGACCAGCCCCCAGGAACAACCCACTTGCCGCCATCTTGATCTTTCCTTCATTGCTCATATTTGACTCATCTGTGATGAGCTTATCTCTGCTTATGTACAGTAGCAAACCCATCGAGATGATGATGATGCAGATGACCACTAGAACTCGAGACCCCTGCAGCTCCTGTGGCAGGACCAGGAGTGAGTTATAGGGCATGCAGCTCACGTTCTGGAGTCTTTCCGCATCACAGAGGTTCCACAGGCCCTCCCAAAGGCTGGTCTCTTCAGAAACTTTCGTCACACGCCACAAGGGTAGGCTACAGCTGATAATGGCCACTAGCCAGCCCAGCAAGACCAGAGAGAAGCCGGCTGCTTCCATTTCACGGCGACCCATGATTCTCTCTCCACTGGACAGAGTACACAGAAGACAGTGGAGATCTGACTCTCAGCTGCAAGATTCAAAGGGCTGAGGATGGATTTTCAACGTGTCAATAGCAAGCTGTTCTGAGGACCAGGTCTCTCTGCAGTCAGACACACAAGCAGCAAGTAGGACATCAGCAGTTGTCACAGGGCCCTGGGTGTTGTAGGAACTTAGCAGAATCACTGTGTGGGATAGAAATTAGAATAAACAGCTATTTTTTAAAAGCACTTGACCTTGGGAGCTGGAGAGATGGCTCAGAGGTTAAGAGCACTGACTGTTCTTCCAGAGGTCCTGAGTTCAATTCCCAGCAACCACATGGTGGCTCACAACTATCTGTAATGAGATCTGGTACCCTCTTCTGGCCTGTAGGCATACATGCTCTATACATAATAAATAAATCTTAAAAAAAAAAAAAAAAAAAAAAGCACTTGACCTTGAAGAATCATTGTGGAAAACAGTGATTGTTTAGCTAAAGGTGCTTTGCAGCCATCCCATGACTTTGGAAACAAGATGCCACAGGCACACCTGAGGCTCTTGTATTATTGGGTATTGTACACAATACATAATACAGGACTAGAGTCATGGAGGCATGTGATACTCTCCTTAGGTAAGACATGTTAAGTCAGAACAGGGGCCTTGGTCTGAGGTAATACTTTATACAACTTTCAATAAATATGCCTTTATATGGCTGTTCAGGGTTCAATCCATCAGAAGAGGCAGAACCTTTCTACTGCCACCTAGGCCTTAAAATTCTATCTTGGAATGCCTTCCTTCTTCAACCTACCCAAACTACATGGTACACCGTGACATTGGCACCCAACGTGGGGCCTTGAAATAGATTAAGCTTGTATGAGGTTTGGTAAAGGGTGGGAAAGAGAGAGGAGTTTCAGTGCACAGGCCTCATGTGATCAGATCTCTGTACTCGTTTTAATGTGTATGTGCATATTCATGTGTGTGGGTACATGTTTCTGTGTGTCTTCATGCACAGGTGGGCACAAGAGTGTGGACACAGAGGACAACCTCTATTGTCATCTTCAGGAACTCTATCCACCACCTTTGAGATGAGGTCCCTCAATGGCCTCCAGTTCACCAATTAGGCTAGAATAGCTGACCAGTGTTCTATGAAGTCAGGTGACAACCCTCCTAATTCCCTCAGCCATCCTAGGGTACTGAGTTCTGGGGATCTGAGGACACAATACAGAAAAGGCACATTGGTCAGCTGCACACCAAACAGAGACCTCCTGTGGTCCCATGCACTGCTATATGTGTGTTCCATCGTGTCAACTTATCAGGATGTAGAATCACCATGGAAACAAACCTCTGGGGATAGCTGAGAGAATTCCTAGACTGGGTAACTGAGGTGAGAATCCTCACCCAGTGGGCAGCACCATTTTATGGTTTGGGTCCCAGATGAATGGAAAGTAGAAAGTGACTGAGCCCCAGCATCACCTCTCTCTGCTTCCTGACTGTGGATGTGATGTGACCGCCTGCCTCGTGCTCCTGCTCCATGAAATCCCTGCCATGACAGACTGCATCTTGGGAGCCAAATAAAGTTTTTCTTTGCCCAGGTTGTTTTGATTCAGTGTTTTATGACAGCCAGAGAAGGCAAACTGTCTGGATGGTGGTGCAAACACCTTTAGTCCCAGCACTTGGGAGGCAGAGGGAGTCTATCTCTGTGAGGTCCAGGCCAGCTTGAATACAATTGAGTTATGGACCAGCTAGGACAGAGTAACACTGTCAGATAGGGTAGGGGAGAAGGAGAGAGAGGGAGAGAGGGAAAGAGGAAGGAAGGGAGAGAGAAAGAAAGAACACTCAGTCACACTAGAACATAGTCTGAGCTGAGTTTAAAGATAAACAGAGACAACCTGTAGACAGAAGCCCACATTCTGCACTCCTGCTTAGTGGAGGAAGCCAGGGCTGTTGCTGGGACTGAACAATTCATTCTCAGATAGGGCCTTCCACAAGGGCAGAGCTCCTCCAAGCATCAGTGGCATGGAGCTGGCCCCAGCCTGCATAGAGCAAGACATCCTACTTTGCTTTCTGCATGCATGGAGCCCAAGAGTACATTGGAGCAGCCATAGATGAAGTTGTGTGCTCTCCAGGACATGGGCACCATCGGCTACAGGCCAGCACCAGGATCAAGGCACCCACCCTCCATACAATCATGACATCACCTCTGTCATTTGGCAGCCATGATGGCACTCAACCTCAAACATACACAGCAACAAAACCTATTCCATTATACAGATGACCATGAGGACCTGAGACACCTGTGGGCCCTGTGAACCTGGTACATTTGCCATGGACCCCACCTAACATTAGATTCTAGCCCTGTCTATCATTCATGAAATATTGTCACCCTTCACAGGGCTGGCAAACAGCTCCAAAATGTCACCAGCCAGCCCAATTTGGTCACAGAAATGCAGACCCATTACAGTGCCTTGAGAGCCATGGCCCAGAGTCACTGCAGTGAGGAAAGGGAGGCAGTGGGGATCTGGGCTCAGCTGCAGGATCCCAAAGACTGATGATGGACATAGCAAGTGTCCAGAGAAAGCCTTTCCCATGGACACAGACAGACACAAAAGCAGACAGAGACTCAGTCCACACCAACAATAATTACCTCTGTAGAAGCAGATGTCCGCGGCAGCAGTGTGAGGACAGCAGTTGACAGAGGCATCTGGTGATAGAGATTGAGGGAGTCTGAGGCTATGACAGGGGGTGGGGCACAGGGTGGAGCTTCGGATCATGTGGCCTCAGAACCAGCCTGTACTACGTTATATAAAAAGTTTATATATCAGCTGGGCGGTGGTGGCGCACGCCTTTAATCCCAGCACTCGGGAGGCAGAGCCAGGCGGATCTCTGTGAGTTCGAGGCCAGCCTGGGCTACCAAGTGAGTTCCAGGAGAGGCGCAAAACTACACAGAGAAACCCTGTCTCGAAAAACCAAAAAAAAAAAAAAAAAAAGTTTATATATCTGTGTGTCTGTGTCTGTGTGTGTATGTGTATCTGTGTCTGTGTGCTGTCCTGTGTGTGCATGCCTAGATGTGGTGTACATGTGGAGACCCTAGGACTCCCTCTGGCATCGTCCTTAGGATGCCATCTACATCCTTTAAGACAAAGTTTCTCATTGGACGAGGGCTCATCAACTGTGCAGACCTCCTGGCCAGGAAGGCCTGTGGCTCCACCTGTCTTTTCCTCTTGGGCACTAGATTTACCATCACATGCTTGAATATGCTGCATGTTTACCTGGGTTTTCAGACTGACCTCAGGTCTACCAAGCTAGACCCCCAACCAAGAGTCTCTGTATTCTGAGCCCAGGACAGCAGAGTCCCCTGAAGGCCCCAATCCAGAGCAAAAGAGTCCATATCATAGAAAGTATCTCCTTTCTTCCCTCCATATGGGTGCCCACTAGCATATCCACATTGAATACTACACATTTATACAATTATATAGTATATAGAATGATAATTTAGAAAGAAAGTGCATGTCTACTTCTAATTGATTGGTCTACCTGGGGACAAGGTGGCAATAACAACCTGCTTTGTCCCCAGCTTCCCTTGCTAGCTCTTGGCCATCAAATGCCCAGACCTAGACCAGTGACCATTCTCTGTCCAGTGGGTTAAAGGCAAGGCTGATTGGCAGGTAGGACTAGATTCACACTGCCATGTTCTCTGACCTCCCTACTGCCACCTTCTGTTTACATTGCACACTCTTGTGACATGGCACGGGTCAGCTTTGAACTCATGATCCTCTGCCTCAACCTCCACAATGATGATTCTTGGGTATACTACACCAAGCCCAGAGCTCTCTCTTTATCCTGTAGAAAAGTGTCCAGAATGATGAGTTGACAGACTGGGCACCAAGGCTTGGTAGCAGAAGGTGACAGAGAGGAACTGTGACGTGGCTGGGTCCCTGGTGGCATCACTGACCCCCAGACCACAATGAATGGTCTCAATTTTCCCCCTTGGACCTGAACATTTTCCCTCCTTGGAAACTACCATACACCATTCTTTCATTTACAGTGGAAGCCAACGGTGTTCCCCACATACTCACCTCATACCCATTACGTAGGATAGATTCCTGTATGGAGTGTGGATGCTGCTCTCTAAAATCTGGTTTCCTCACAGCCAGCAACACTTCCCACACCAAATGTGCTCTGGGGGAAAAAAAAAAAAAAAGACTATGTAAGGCTAAAGTCTATTCAGCACCCAATCCTCTTTCAGAACCTCCTAAAACCTCAGTCTCCATCACCAGATCAGAATGTCAGCTGCTGTGGTCACAACGTGCTGGCACAAACATCTGACTGTGCAGAGATAGTTGGGAGCAGAGACATCTCTCACTCTGAGCCACTGAGCCTCACAGGTAATGGCTCTCTCTGGACCCATTGAAAGTTCATCTTGGCCAGGCGGTGCTGGTGCGACATTTCATCCCAGCACTCGGGAGGCAGAGGCAGGTGGATCTCTGTGAGTTTGAGGTCAGCCTGGTCTACAGAGCGAGATCCAGGACAAGAAAGAAAAAATAAAAAAAGTGAGAGAGATTTTGTCCTTGGAATGCGCTGCCGCTCCAGGGCCAAATCCCACTGTCTCGTCCATCCTGCCACCAGCTGACTCTGAGCCATGGTTCTCACGGAACAAGAGGACATCAGTTTCTCCATGGCAGGTCTGATAGTGTCCATATGCTAGGTAGCACAATGGCTTCCTCCAGTTCTCCAACCCACGGCTATGTTCCATGCAGATGGGCAACTCTCTCTGCTTGGCCTGGGCCGGCTCATGGCTGTCGCTTTGTGGTTTCAGCCTCCCATCTTGCAACGACCTCCCTGTTCCTCTGTGGACTCTCTACTGTCATTCCTGCCCCCATCTGAATGATTTCACTAATGCCAGTGAATTCAGGGTTCAGTTCATTTCGGGTTCCAGAGACCTTCATCATGGGCCCCCGTCTACTGTAGGTAAAGCACATTGAAAAGTGATTGAGGCCGGGCCGTGGTGGCGTGCCTTTAATCCCAGCACTCGGGAGGCAGAGGCAGGTGGGTCTCTGAGTTCGAGGCCAGCCTGGTCTTCAAAGCGAGTTCCAGGAAAGGCACAAAGCTACACACACAAAAAAAAGGAAAAGTGATTGAGGAAGACACATAGACATCTGGCCTCCATACATATGTGTGCACGCACACACCAACACACACACACACACACACACACACACACACACACACACACACACAAAAAAAAAAAAAAAAAAAAAACATATACAAATATTACATCTGCATGAACTAGCCAGGCTAGAATCTCCCATGTGTTGACAGACATGGTACCCCAGGGACTACCAACCAGGAGTAGGTGGTTATCAAGACCCAGGCTTATCTTCTGCTTGCTAGGTGCCGGAGCAGCAGGACACCAGTAGCTCCAGAACTGAGCCTGGTGACAAGAAAAAGTCAGGCTGGGCCCAGCTGGCACGGGCTGGCTCAGTCCCTCTTTGTCCATCCCCCAACAGACTTCAGCCCTGGTGTTAGCATCCCGAGGTCTGCTGTGTTACTAGTTCCTGTAACCCAAATAGAGAGAGCAACTATAGACCAAAGAAGTGATTCTATCCACACCCAAGTCATTTACTAGAGTATGGGTAATTTTGGTGACTCCACCACCCAAAACCAACGCCAGCATGGGCATGGGTAGCATTCATGAAGGACACATCCCTGGGGTCCCCTGCCCAGCTTGCAGATGCTCCACCGAAGAATCTTCTTTCCTGTAGGCCAGTAACAGTTTACTGCTCACATGACCTCCATAGCAGCCTCTTGGGTCCTGAAAGCTGACTGAGCCTGCAAGAGGGAATGTTTCAGTCCAAAGGGAACAGCTGCAGAGTAGAGTCACAGGACAGTCTGAGCGCAATCCAGGAATACACAAACCCAAAAGGTAGAGAGTGGCTCGTTGTGATTGCCTAGGGCAGGTCTCTCAGCAGAGTCCTGACCTAGTATGAGGTTCCTGAGGTCCTCACACTGGATTCTGAGCCCCTCCTCGTCCCTCTCTCCCGTCTTGGTGCAGACTCTCATTGGCAGCTACCCTCAAGGCTACAGTTCGGCTCAGCCCGCTCCACCTGGTCAGTCTGCTCTCTCTAGTGAGCTTAGACAGATGGCTCAGACAGAAGAGCACTTGGGGGGGGGGGGGGGACCGCTGGAGAGATGGCTCAGTGGTTAAGAGCACTGGCTGCTCTTCCAGAGGACCCAGGTTCAATTTCCAGCACCCACATGGCAGCTCACATCTGTCTGTAACTCCAGTTGCAAGGGATCCAACTCCTTCACACAGACATACAAGCAGGCAAAATACCAATGTACATAAAATAAAAATAAATATTAAAAAAAAAGAAGAGCTCCGGGCGGTGGTGGCGCACGCCTTTAATCCCAGCACTCGGGAGGCAGAGGCAGGCAGATCTTTGTGAGTTCGAGGCCAGCCTGGTCTAGAGAGCGAGATCCAGGGAAGGCGCAAAGCTACACAGAGAAACCCTGTCTCGAAAAACAAAAAAACAAAAAAAAAAAAGAAGAGCACTTGGCATATAAGCATAGCGACCCAAATTCAATTCCCAGAAATCCAGTAAATAGATAGATAAAGAAAGAAAGAAAGAAAGAAAGAAAGAAAGAAAGAAAGAAAGAAAGAAAGAAAGAAAGAAAGAAAGAAAGAAAGAAAGAAAGAGGCGGGTATGGCTATGCATGCTTGTAATCTCAGCACTGGGGAGACAGAGACAGGAGGATCCCAGCCAGCCTATCTGGATTGGTGTGTTCCAAGCCAGTGAGAATACTCGTATCAAAAAGCCATGTGGATGGTGCCTGAGGACAAACATTCTTGCCTGATCTCTCTCCTCCACACTGATGTGTACAGATATACACCACACACACATACATGAACATGCACACACATACACACAAGAAAACTCAGCCATTAAAGGGACCCCCGGAACAGAGCATGGTGACTGACACCTGCCCAGCATCTCGAAGAGTCTGAAACAGTAAGAGCTTGAGTTCCAGGCCAGTCTGAGGTTACATAGTATGTCCTCATTTCAGAGAAGCCAAGAGGGCAAAAAGAAATAAAAAGTGATAAAGTTCAGTTCCCCAAAATACTAACCACATCTCGTGCGGTCACAGGCACTCAGTCTCCTGTCTCAGGATGGAGGACAGAACACCTCAGTGGGGTTCATTCGCTGCCCAGAGGTGCTGAAGTGCATGGCCAGGGTGACTACCACCACCTCAGCCTGAGCCAAGAGCTCCTTCTCCATTCATGACACCCCAAGGTCACGCTTACCACCTTCCCAAGAGGAAAGAGCCCTCTTGGGCCAAGCTGATCACTCTTTAACTGGTCTTAACTCTGCCCAGCCTGGAAGACCCCTCCCTTCCCACATGACAGATACTGTAAGACCACCACTGATCCTTCTTCCTTCTGCCACTTCCCTCTGAGAAAACCCCCTCCCCTTCGCTACCCAATATCCATCCCCATGCTGAATAGTTTATGATAGCTCTCACTGGGTCAGGGTTTGATGTTAGCCCAAGACAGAACACACCCCATTGTATCTGTGTGTTGCGGCACGGGTGTGTGGGGTCACGCGGATCCATGGAAAGACTCAGAGGCTTCTTAAGAATGAATCTAGCCTTTCTCGGCTGCAGGGTGGTCCAGCCTCAAAGGACTGAAGCCCTTTCCCTTCACCCGGGGCATTTTTATTTATTCTCTACTACAGTTTAGCCAGTTAATTTTCAGACCTTCAAAGCAACCTAAAAGGAGCTCCCAGAGACCAAATGCCAAGTGCAAATTAGTTGATTTATCAGGTACCACGGTCTTGTCTTCCGGGATTCCTGAAACAAGTTTTACATAGGCCTTTGATCCTTAACTCTCAGACAAGATTCACATAGGGCGATAAGAGAAACAAAAAGTAAGAGAAACAAAAGGTGTCAGTTAAACAAAGGAAGGATTAGGGCTAGGTGCTACTCCCTGGAACCAGGCCAGGAGCTCAGCAGGAATGCACTACAACCCATCTCCTCCGTGGGATCAGCGTCCTGCAGAGCCAAATAGCATGGCATCCTTCATCCCAACCAGGTCCATCACCAGGTACTGGTTTCAAGGAGGATCTGAGACCATGACAAAGGAAAGGACTATCTCCCCTCTCCACCCCCACACAGGGACTGATGGTGGGTATCCTCAGGAAGAGCCAGGTTACCTACTTGATAGAATTTAGAAGTACTATGGGTACAAACCTCTGGACACGTCTGTGAGGGAGTTTCTGTATTAACTGAGGTGGGAAGACCCACCCTGAGGGTGCTTGGGCGGGGGTTCCAGATCGAATAAAAAGGAGAAAGTGAGCTGAGCACCAGCATGCATCTCTCTCTGCCTCCCACCTGAGGATGCCCGCCGCCTGGCCCTCCTGCCAACACGCCTTCCCCACCACGATGGACTGTGCCCTGGAAGTATGAGCCAGAATAATCCCTTCCTTCCTCAGATTGCTTTGTCAAGTAGTCTGTCACAGCAGAGAGAAAAGTAACAGAGACACCTGTAATCAGGAAAACTTGGGGAAATGCATTCCCTTTATTGACAGACAAAACCCGTGCACAATAATTACAGGTCAGAAACAAGAGTCCGGCTGCGCGGCAGCTATCTCGCTGTTCCCGGGAGGCGCAGCAATCCGCTACTCCAGCTGCTAGTTCCTGATGGGCGGTGGGGAAGGTCACCAAGCTGCACTTTCTCCGTGGCTTCGGCAAGTCCCTCCACAGTCCAAGAGAGGGCGCATCTGAGCCTCGGCTCTATATCCGGGTCTTCTCTAATGAAGACTCCGCCCTTTTGGCCAGCGTTCCCCGCAACACACTTGCGACCCTGGGAGTCACCCAGCCACACAGGAACAGCCAGCCCACCCTGCCCTTCCACGGGCATCTCTCCCCTCTCCGTACCACACTCACAGCTCACAACTTCCCTGCCCAAGGAGTGGTGGAACGTCCCAGCCGAGCGTAGCAGTCAGCGAGCAATTTTGTGAGACGGATATTTATTTAAGGGGAGCCTTATGGAAAGAAGAGCCACGGACTGCAGTTCGTCAAGACTTACACGTTCCCAGGGTAGTAGAGCATCCAAACCACACTTCACCAATCTGGAGTCCCCTTGGGGATTGAACTTCCTGGTCCCACAGTGATCAATAACCGGATGGTTTTCTAGGACAGCCTCTACATAACTTTCAGCAACAACTGAAAGCCTTAGGAAGGTGTCAAAATGAGTCAGAAAATGCCCCAGGGCTGCCAGCCGCCAGCCAAGCTCAGTCCTTGCTTGTCCAATCTCCCAATTGTCAGTGACCCTGGCAGGACCCTCCTGAGCCCACAGGATGTGCTGAGGTCAGTCCAAGAACAAACAGACCCCAAAAACAGACAGATGGTGCCTAACTTACATGGTGGTATATAGATCAGTGGTTTTCAATCTTTGGATCACGCCCCCTTTGGCGAACCTCCGTCTCCAAAAATATTTATGTTACGATTCATAACAGTAGCAAAATGACAGTTATGAAGTAGCAACGAAAATAATTTTATGGTTGAGGGTCATCACACCGTGAGGAGCTGTATTAAAGGGTCGCAGCGTTGGGGAGGTTGAGAAGCACTGTTACAGACGATGCTGGAGCCGGTGGCAGAGTGCCTGACTGAGTGGTGATGTCAGTGAGGAGTGGGCAGTTGCAGAAGAGCAGGGGTCTCCCTAGCAGCAGCAATCCAGAGCTGGCTCAGCCAGTGGAGAGAGCGTGGTACCCATCTTTCCCTTCTGCGCAGAAGGTATCAGCTCTTTGGAGAATTCTTGCATGATGCCGCAGGTTACCCAGGACACTCATGCCGTCATTAACAGGCCAGCCAGCAGGTGCAATGCCCCTACCCCATTCTGATCTTGACTTGATGCTCTCCTTTACCACACACTTTGCGCACTTGCTCCTGACTATGCACAGATGCAAACGCAGCCCAGCTGTGATGATACACATGACCGTGAGGACCGGAGGCATCTGCCAAGACCCAGGAGGTCCCAGCAGGGATCCATACGCCTTACACAGAGTGTAGTGACTATCTTGAGCTACAGAGGACTTCCACGGGCCCTTCCAAGTGGTTGATGCTCTGATATCATGGCTGGAAAATTCTATCACCTGCCTGTTGGACAGAACGCAACTCAGTATGGCATATAGCCAGCCCTTCATAACCAGAAAGACTCCTACCACCATCAACCACTGAGAAGCCATGGCACAGTTGTTGCCAAGCAACACAAAGCCAGTCTGAGCTGATGCTGCCACCGGAGAGGGTCTCCAGACAGAGAAATGTGCAAGCCAACAAATGTGCCCACAGAACTTCCTTCCTGACAGGCAGGTGGGTCTCTCTGAGTTCGAGGCCAGCCTGGTCTGCAGAGCAAGTTCCAGAACAGCCAGGGCTACACAGAGAAACCCTGTCTTCCTTCCTGCCAGGGCTGTCCGCATGCAGGCTGGGTGTCTAACTCAGGTAGGGGGCAGGACAGGGGTAGGAGTTTCATTTCTCTTGCTGGCCACCACCATCCCAACTTCTCTCTGTATTTCTGAATCCAAGCCAACAAAGACATTCTAAGGTCCGGTATCAAGAGACCATTCTTAGGCCTGGAGATGTGGTTCGGTCAGTAGAGCACTTCCCTAGCGTGGACCTAAAGCTCCGACCTTATCTCCAACACTGCAGAGGTAGCTGTGGCAGCTCAATCCTGTAGTGCCAGCATTCAGGAGGTGAAGCCAGGGGATCAAGAATTTAAAGTCACCCTCAGATACATAGAGTAAGGCCACCCTGGGCTAAGTAAGACACTGTCTCAAGAAGGGGGGTGCTGTGGGAGAGGAAAGCAGGCAGGCAGGTAGGTAGACCTCTTTCTCACAGTGAACTCAGACCAGGAGTGACCAGTAAGGAACGCTCCAGAGGTCTCCAGATGCTCACACATGGGATGAAAAGTTGGAGTTGGAACTTCTCAGCCAGGTTCAGGATTTCAGACAAGGGTTAGCACACCCTCATTCCCCACCATTACGGGCTTCAGTAGAAAGAAAACATGGAGCACCTCAAAGGAGAACCTGAGGATGAAGTCCTGGGCATCACAGCGAATTTCCTTTGTGACCTTGCTATCCATGCGTCTACCGCTTCCCTCATCGGTGTTATCTGTGTAGCTGTTCTCTCTCTCTCTCTCTCTCTCTCTCTCTCTCTCTCTCTCTCTCTCTCCCTCCCTCCCTCCCTCCCTCTTCCTCCCTCTTCTTCCTTTCCTCCTCCTCCTCTTGTTTTTCTTCTAAACCTTTAAGGGCTGGAGAGATGGCTCAGTGGCTAAGAGCACATACTGCTCTTGCAGAGGACCAGCACCCACTTCAGGTGACTCCAGCGCCAGGACACATCAGTCAGTCCCCCTCTTCTGGCCTGTGAGGGTACTGCACACACATGTACATTTCAGCACACACACACACACACACACACACACACACACACACACACACAAAATTAAAAATAAAGTGAGTCTCTATTCTATCTTGGAACTGATATTTCATTATAGTGATGGAACACTGACTAATACCTATCTCAAGAGAGAAAGTCTCCCTTCCAGATCCTCCTCTTCCAGAAAGAAGGGAAAGAACAAAGGAGAGAAGGAAGAAGAAGGAAAATTCAAAATACTGACACCAAATAGCCCAAGATCACAGGTATTTAATTGCAAAGTGGGGAACAGTGTAAGCTTTAAATATTGTAAGTTTGGGCTTTCAAGACTATATCTGTTTTGCGTGTTGGATGCACGCCTTTTTAGGACAAAAATAAACACTTCTGGAGATTTAAAAAAAATAAATAAATAAAGTGAGTCTTTAATTAATTAATCAATTTGTTTGTTGGTTTATTATTGGGGTTACGTGTGGGGGTCAGAGGACAACTTCAGGAAGTGGATCTCCCTTTCCGTGATGTGAGTCCCCAGGATTGAACTCAAGTTCAGCAGGCGTGGCAGAAAGCGCATTTGCCTATTAAGCTATCTCCCTGGCATTATTTTTTCTTTCTTTTTCTCTTTTAAGATTTTATTTATTATGTATGCAGTGTTCTGTCTGCACGTATGCCTGCAGGCCAGAAGAGGGCGCCAGATATCATTACAGATGGTTGTGAGCCACCATGTGGGTGCTGGGAATTGAACCTCTGGAAGAGCAGCCAGATGCCCTTAACCACTGAACCATCTCTTCAGCCCCCTTCTTTCTTTTTCTAGTGCCCTTGTGGGGCGTTTACCCAACCACCCCCACAGTTTCCCAGAGTTTTCTTGAGTGCGAGCAGCAGGAAATATTAGATAGAAGGATTTATTGTGGAGAATATCGCGGAGATAAACAGATAGAAAATAAAGGATAGCCTCGAGAGGGCCTGGAACCTATTCCAACGGGCCCCGACTGTCTCTGCCCCAGGGTTTTTATAGAGACGCCAAGGGGTGGAGCAAAAGACCTCCTCCCCCAGCACAGCCAAGTGCAGACCATCTCAGACACGTGCACTCAGGCCCGTGGTCCTAATCATCCTCTATGCAGACCTGCTGGGTAAAGCCACGAGGAACCTGAGAACGGGCTCCCACATGCCCTTTTGTTTTCTTTTTGAGACATAGTCTTATATAGCCCAGGCTGGCCCCGAACACAACTCTGTAACTGGGGATAACTTTGAACTGACCCTCCTGCTTCCACTTCAGGTCCTGGGATTCCAGGCAAGCATCGCCACACTGGTTGACACAATGCTAGGGGTGGAAATAGGGCTTCACGCATGCTAGGCAAGCATTCTGCAGGCTGAACCCCCTTGCCAGTCCTCAGTCAGGGTTTGATCAAGGGCAGACCCCTAACTCACCAGATTACCCCCGGGATGCCTTCACATACCATGAGCCGTCTGTCTCAACAGTTTCTCCTTAGTCATGAAAAGATATCAGCATCCCATGCTATGGAATGGGGTATGATGAAGATTCGGACATCAGCATCCCACGCTGTAGAATCGGGTGTGATGGAGATATAGATCTGAAAACTCTCTGAGAGCTGCAAAGCTTGAGATCACAGCTGGGCAATTCAGTATTCATCCCCCACCTTGCCATCTTGCCAACACTGTGACCTAGGGTCAGGGACGCCTACCTCCACTTCCTTCTCTGTGACAAGATGACAGGGCAACCACTTCCCAGTGCGGGACAGCTGTAAGGAGGGGGTTGACAATGATCTGTGACACTCACAGTGAGAGGTGGGGAAGATGGAGGGTGGGAGCTCGTGGGGTAAACACAAGCGCTGGCCGGCCCTGAACCCCTGCATCAGGCCAGAGGGACCATTGCTCAGATGCTCCCCCTGCCCACCCCCCAGAATCCATGCACACTCCCCACCTGCCTTACGCTGACGCCGCCAGCCTAGGAAAGGGACTGAGTTACAGCATTCTTCCCACCCACCGGAGCCCAGGGCCTCAGAGTCTGGGCTTGGGAAGGGTGTTCTTGGGGCGGGGAGGCTATATGGGGGTAGATGGACTCACTAAGCCTTTCTGGTCTAGCCCCAACCTTCACCTCCAAAGTGTCTTCCAAGGACACAAACCCTAAAGCCAGACAAGCTATTGATATTTTCAGCTATATCACTTAAAATCACTCCTCCCCAGGACGCTGGACTTCAATTTTTATTCTTTGTTGTTGTTTTTTCTATCTGCATGTACACCTGCAGGCCAGAAGAGGGCATGTAGATCCCATTATAGATGGCTGTGGGCCACCATGTGGTTGCTGGGAATTGAACTCAGGACCTCTGGAAGAGCTGCCAATGCTCTTAACCATTGAGCCATCTCTCCAGGCCCTGTTGTTGTTTTTTCAAGGCAGGTTTTCTCTGTGTAGCCCCAGCTGTCCTGGAACTCTCTCTGTAGACCAGGCTGGTCTCAAACTCAGAGATCCCCCTGCCTCTGCCTCCCAAGTGCTGGGATTAAAGGTGTGCACCACCATTGCCTAACTTTTAATTTTTACTCTATTTTATTTATTTATTTGAGGCAGGATCTCTCCATATAGCCCTGGCTGTCCTGGAACTCAAAGAGATCCACCTGCCTCTGCCAGAGTGTTTTTTTGAAACAAAGCACTGACTGGTCCAGACTTCTCTATGTAGACCAGGCTGGCTTCAAACTACAGAGATTAAAAGGGATTAAAGATATGCACTACCAAAACAAAACATATGCACTACCAACAGGCGGTGGCGGTGGCGCACACCTTTAATCCCAGCACTCGGGAGGCAGAGGCAGGTGGATCTCTTGAGGCCAGCCTGGTCTACAGAGAGAGTTCCAGGACAGTCAAGGCTACACAGAGAAACCCTGTCTCAAACACACACACACACACACACACACACACACACACACACACACACACACACAAATATGCACTACCACATTAAATTCAGATTCTTTTTTTTTTCAATATTTTTAATTGGAGGCTGGAGAGATGGCTCAGCAGTTAAGAGCACTGGCTGCTCTTCCAGAGGACCTGGGTTCAATTCCCAGCAGATGGCATTTCAAAACTGTCTGTAACTCCAGTTCCAGAAGATCCAACACACTCACATAGACATGAATGCAGAGAAAACACCAATGCACATTAAATTAAATTAATTTTAACCTAAAAAACAGACCACCTCAAATGGGATCAAGATACCTTTTTTTCTGGAGCCAAATATGGGGGAGCATGTTCCAGGAGCACAGATTGTTATGAAGCTTTTGTCATAACAAAACAAAGGAAGTCATAAGTCAAAACACCTTCCAAATATGTTGGCTCGAGCTGTCAAGATGATCAGCAGGTAAAGGCTCTTCCTGCCACACTTCAATCCCTGTAACACACATGACATGGCGGAAAGAGACCTGATTCCTCTGCTGTCCACACACACACACACACACACACACACACACACACACACACACACGAAGTAAACGCATAAATGAAGAGATAACGTAATTTTTTTTCCAAGACAGAGTTTCTCTGTGTAGCTCTAGCTGTCCTGGAACTCACTCTGTATCCCAGGCTGGCCTGGAACTCATAGAGATCCGCCTGCCTCTGCCTCCCGAGTGCTGGGATTAAAGGCATGTGCCACCATAGTCTGGCTCTGTAGTTTGATTTTTTTAAAAATACATTTGTGGGTACACCAGGTAGGTAACTTGAAGCAAAACAAGGAGATCTCTGTGCCAGGCCTCTCGGGACATTCTTGCTTTGGGTTGGTAAAAGGTAGGGATCTGTTTACACGTTCCTAGAGGCTTCATGTGAGAGTCACAATGATGTTAGGTCGCACACAGAGGTAGGCAATAAATGGCTATTTAAGGGGCTAAGACTCTGGACCTGCAGCATTCCAACTCGCCTAAAACATTGAATTTCTAACCTGTCAATCAGCCTTGTAGAGTGTTCAATGTGGGTGTGGCTTGTTTCTGGGAAGTTCCA
Organism: Peromyscus californicus insignis; assembly: GCF_007827085.1. Taxonomy (NCBI): domain Eukaryota; kingdom Metazoa; phylum Chordata; class Mammalia; order Rodentia; family Cricetidae; genus Peromyscus; species Peromyscus californicus. The sequence continues at coordinate 25,263,185 of NW_026294540.1, forward strand.
TGAAAACATTGAAATCTGGGGTTTCCCATTGTAGTGTCACGACCACTTACCAAAAGCACCGAAAATATCCTGTGTGGGACAAGGGTGTCTCTCAGAGAAGAGTACTTGCCTAGCATGGATGAACCCACAGGTTCTATTGCCAACACGACCAAAAGATAAGAACGACCATCCTAGCTTCGCTGTGTGGTGCTTGTGACCATTCTCATTAGACCACTCCCAGGATCTCAGTAGCATCCCACAATGCAAGTCTGTGTCTTATTCTAGAATATTGCAGGTGGGTGTAAGGGCCCTGCCTCACACACACATTTGGGAATCCAAGCCCCTTCATCCAGTGACCACACTATCTTTGGAGTTTTGGAGACCTCTCCAAGAAAGGTCATACAGATGTTCACATGGCCTCACTTACATGAAGGGAGTCGTCCAAAACTCCAAATCCTTGCTCAGTTCTTAATTCCCACTTTTGCAGCATTATTTGTGTTATATTTATTATGTGGGGGGCAGGGTGTGTGCCATAGGGCACAGGTGGAAGGCCAAGGAAAACCGGCAGGAACCAGTTCTCTCCTTTCCCGCCCAGGAAGCCAGGGGTGGCGCTCAGGCGGTGAGGCTTGGCAGCAAGCACCTTTATCCACTGAGCAGTCTCGGTGACCCTCAGCAGCTCTCATTCTGTTCCCTCTTTGGCAACCTAAGACCAGGTCTGCCTCTGGACTTCTCTAATACGTGGTTTTGTGTGTGTGTGTGTGTGTGTGTGTGTGTGTGTGTGTGTGTGTGTGTCCCCTCCCTGGCTTTGTTCTATCACCCCAGTTTCCCCTGCCCCTTTATTTTCCAGACATAGCTTCAGGTAGCACAGGCTATCCTCAAACTTGTTGTGTAGCTCAGGATAACATGGGACTTCTGATCCTTCTGCCTCTGTCTCCCGAGTGCTGGATTTGAGGTGTGTGCTGCCACCACCTGGCTACTGTAGAACTTCTGATCCTTCTGCCTCCGCCTCCTGAGTGCCGGGATCACAGGTGTGCACTGGCACACTGGGTTGATGCAGTGCTGGGGATAGAACCCAGGTCTTCACGTGTGCTAGGCAAGCACTTTACCAACTGAGCGACATCCAAGACTCACGCAGCCCTCTTTTCTAACGTCCCATGAAGTGCTGGAGGTCCTCGCCGGGGTCCTGACTCACTCCCTCCTCCTTCTCAGCACAGCCATCTGCCACCTCGTCGTACCCTCTGGACACCCAGCTCGGCTTCTCTTCTGAGCTCAGGTCTGGGTTGGTATCTGACACCAGCAATCCCAGCACTCTAGGGTGGCTGAGGCAGGAGGATTTGGAGACCTGGACCAGCCTGGACCACAGAGTAAGACCTTGTCTCAAAAACAGAACAAAACAAATTGACCTCCTTACCACATTGGACTCTTTGATGCAAATATCACAGAAACCTCAAATTTAACATTCTAGAATTATCCATGTCCTCTTCCAACCACGCCTGCCTCACTCCTTGGTTTCCTGCTTAGAATGGCCTCGCCTGAAGCAACCTGAGTTTGAGCAGAAATTCATGACCTTGAGCTTCTGATTCTTCTGCCCCCACCTCTCAAGTGCATCACCACACCCAGATTTTTTGGTTTGGTTTGGTTTTGGTTTTTTTGTTTTGTTTTTTGTTTTTCCGAGACAGGGTTTCTCTGTGTAGTTTTGGTACCTGTCCTGGATCTCACTCTGTAGCCCAGGCTGGCCTCGAACTCTCAGAGATCCACCTGCCTCTGCCTCCTGAGCACTGGGATTAAAGGCGTGCACCACCACTGCCCGGCTTCACCACACCCAGTTTTATGTGTTGCTGGGGATTGAACCCAGAGTTGTGTGCCTGTGGGACAAATACCAACTGAGCTACAGCCCCAGGTTCCTGGTTAAAATTGTTCTGTCCAGTAAGATAGCCAGTACCCAAGACAGATATTTAAATTATAAATACTGCTAGGCATAGTGGTGTACACCTTTAATCCCAGCACTCGGGAGGCAGAGGCAGGCGGATCTCTGTGAGTTCCAGGCCAGCCTGGTCTACAGAGAGAGTTCCAAGACAGCCAGAGCTACACAGAGAAACACTGTCTCAAAAAAAAAAACACCAAAAAAATTTTTTAAGTTAAAATTCAGTTTTTCCCATGAGCTAAACAATTTAGCATTCTCAATATCGATGTGTGGCTATGTCACCTCTGATGAACAGTGCAAGTTATGAAATACTTCCTAAAAAAAAAAAATAATTTAAATTAACTAATTAAAATAAAAAGCTTTCAAAGCCTGGGGCTATAGCTCAGTTGATAGAGTGCTTGTCTAGCATACACTAAGCCCTGAGTTCCGTGCCCAAAACTACATAAATCAGGTACCTGTCATCTCAGCCCTTGGGAGGTAGGGGGCAGGAGGATGTGAGATTCAGGGCCATCCTCGGCTACATAGAAAGTTTAAAACCAACTTGAGCTGCATGAAACTATAAAAAAATTAAAAACTGGGACCAGTGAAAGAGACTCAGCAGGTAAAGGCACCCAAGCCTGACAATCCCATCCCCGGAACCTACGCGGTGGAAGGAGAGATGAGACCCGCCACGCACAATCCCCAAATAAGTAAATACTTTATTTTTTAAAAACGCTGGAGCTGGAGCGGCGGCACAGGTACTCCTAGTACCTGGGAGGCAGATTCCGGAGGTTCTCTGTGAGTTCCAAGTCAGCCTCGTCTACAGAAGGAATTCCAAGTCATCCAGGGATAACTTGCGAGACTTTGTCTCTAAAAAAGTTATTTATTTGTGGAAAACAAAACAAAACCAGAAACAAACCCGCCTGGGAGAGCTCGAGAACTTCCCAAGCAGGGAGGACTAGAGCCTTACGCTCATTGGCTCGTAGTAGGGGGCGGCTGTCATCCTTTTCCTTTGATTGGCTGTTTTCTCTCACGGAAACCCAATCGTCGGATGCTGGAGGCGGGGCCAGACTCTCCGCGCCGCCCCTCCTCCAGTTCCCCCGCCCATCTGCCCCGAAAGGGAGAATCCGCGCAGTGAGTTCTGAGCTTTCAGCTCCTTGGAGACCCCTGCGGTGAGGAAGACCCCACATACACACACACCGATCCAGCCCGGGGGTGACAGGCTGAGGTGCAGTCCTCATTCCCTGCGCGGGAGCACCCCATCTATCAACCCTCCCCCTACAAACAGTCCCATGGTGTGCAAGTGCGCTCCCGCCGTCTCCCGCTCAGGGTCCTGTATGTGACGTGGGAAGGCGTTGGAGCTCTGCTAACATCCTCCCCCGCCGGGTGAGGGAGGACGGGAGACTGTGGTGGACCACATCACAGGGTGAGTCTTGTCCCCACAGGAGGAGGATGAGTCGGGAGGAGGCTGGAAGGCTACCCCAGGTACTGGCCCGGATCGGGGCCTCCCACGGTATCACCGACCTAGCCTGCAAGCTCCACTTCTATGACGACTGGGCAACGGAGTACGACCAGGTGAAAGCCCGGAGGGTTCTTGATTTTTGTGGCCCAGATTGTGTTTATTAGGTGCAAAGCGAGAATAGTACCGGTGCATCCCGGGGAAGCTGGGAACTGAAAGGAGACCTGGGGAAAGAACCTTCTAGACGTGCACCTTAGCGCCCTGCCCCACTGCAGGCCCCTAAGCCACCCCCTCTGACTCTGGATTGGACGTCCCACATTTGAGCCAAGAATGACCCATCTTAATACTACAACCCAGACTGCCTGCAGGAGGCGCTACTGAGACATCGCTCAATATAGACAGATCAACTAAGAGCTGCCACGGCCGGCAGCCAGTTTCTGCCAGCTTGAGTCCCACTGGTATAGGGTCCCTTGACAGTAAAAGACACTTCAAGCCTGGGTCTTCTGTTACTGGGGTCCCAGAAGGACCCAAACTCCAACACACATCAGCTCAAACCGGCAGGCGCGTAGGCACCCGACAGAGCGAGTCCTCCGACCACAAGGGCACTAGAGGATGTTAGACTAAGTGCTCTGTCCCTAGGACGTGGCTGCTTTGAAGTACCGAGCCCCTGGCCTTGCTGTGGATTGTCTCAGTCGAGCCTTTCGTGGTCCACCCCATGGTGCCTTGATCCTGGATGTGGCCTGCGGCACTGGTCTGGTGGCTGTGGAGGTAAGACCTTCTGATATGATGATGCCCTGCCTTCTCTTCAGCACCCAGGGCCTCCAACATGCTACTGCTGAATCAACCTTCAGCCCCTGGCTAGTGAACTGTAGACAGGTGATCTACCACACATACCCCCAGCCCCTCACTGAGAGATTCTAAGCATGTACTCTATCACTAAGCCATGCCCCGGCCTTCCCTGGGGGATTCTAGGCAGGAGATCTATCCCTGAACCACACCCCAGCCCCTCCCTGGGTGGTTGTTGATGAGCTCTCTACCAATGAGCCACACCCTGGGCCCTTTAGTTTGCTTTTTATTTTGAGAGAGGGTCTCACTAAGTTGCCCAGGCTGGCCTTGAACTCAGGATTCCTCTGCCTCAGCCTCCAGAAGAGCTGGGATGGCAAGCCTGAGCCACCACACCTAGCTCCCCTCTGCTCACATCTCCTGCCGTTCCTTGACCAAGAACCCATCCTCTGTCTCTGGCTCGTTGGTCACAACTTACAAGGACCCAGCTGAGCATTGGCAGGCGATGAGCCATGACTGATGCCACCCTCTCTCCCAGCTGCAGGCTCGGGGCTTCCTCCAGGTGCAGGGGGTGGATGGAAGCCCAGAAATGCTGAAGCAGGCCCAGGCACGTGGCCTGTACCACCGCCTCAGCCTCTGCACCCTGGGCCAGGAGCCGCTGCCCAACCCTGAAGGTACTTCCTGCTCCGCTCCACTGTCACCCACAAAACCAAGACTATCCCCTCTGTCCGGCCTCCATCTTCACCTGGAGTCCTATGGGGGCCCTCCCCTCCAATCCAGAGTCGGACGTCACCTCATCTCACATACAAGGCCAGATCCTACAGGTGCCTGAGGTCCTCCTATACCTAGTGCATATATGACATCGTCTATTGATTACTTTTCTTCTTGCTGGGACAAAATACCAGACAGAAGCAATTGAATCATAAGGTCCCACCCATCCCTAAGAGCTACAGGCAGTTGCTGGGGGTGAGACAGTCATTTTTTTTAGTGGTGTAGCCACTGGTAAAGTTGCCCATGCTCCAGTTATCCCCCACCCCCCTGCGCCACACACACACACACACACACACACCCACACACACACACACACACCCCAAGCTCATGCAGGCCACCCCCAGTTAAACTCAGTGGGTCACAAGCAAAACAAGACATGAAAGTAGCAAGAGTGGCGGTGGTGGCGCACGCCTTTAGTCCCAGCACTCGGGAGGCAGAGCCAGGAGGATCTCTGTGAGTTCGAGGCCAGCCTGGTCTACAGAGTGAGTTCCAGGGCAGGCTCCAAATCTACACAGAGAAACAAAACAAAACAACAAAAAGACATGAAGCCGGGCGGTGGTGGCGCATGCCTTTAATCCCAGCACTCGGGAGGCAGAGGCAGGCGGATCTCTGTGAGTTCGAGGCCAGCCTGGACTACCAAGTGAGTCCCAGGAACGGCGCAAAGCTACACAGAGAAACCCTGTCTCGAAAAACCAAAAAAAAAAAAAAAAAAAGACATGAAATTCTTGAGAGAAGAGATGGTTCCATGGTGAAAATCACCTTCTGCTCTTGCAGAGGACCTGAATTTGGATCCCAGCACCCAAACCAGATGATTTACAGTTTCCTATAACTCCATACGATGCCTCTGGTCAACGTGAGCACCTGCACTGGTGTGCATATACCCACACAGAAACACGCATGCATACTCATATTTTAAAATAATAAAAATTGGGCTAGAGAGATGGGTCAGCCCCTGTTAAAGGCTAGGCTCACAACCAAAAATAAAATAATTGAAAAAAATCTTAAAAAAAAAAAAAAAAAAAAAGTACTCGGGAGGCAGAGCCAGGCGGATCTCTGTGAGCTCGAGGCCAGCCTGGGCTACCAAGTGAGTTCCAGGAGAGGCGCAAAGCTACACAGAGAAACCCTGTCTCGAAAAACCAAAAAAAAAAAAAAAAAAAAAGTAACTGGGCTGGGGAGATGACTCAGCAGTTAAAATCTTGTGGAGAACTCAAGTTCTGTTCCCGGCACCGACCCGCGGCAAGCAAACTCACAATGGTCCAACTCCAACTCCAAGGGATCCAGTGCCCTCTTCTGGATTCAAAGGGCATTACAGGCATGTGCACATATCCATGCACATCTGTGCATAATTAAAAATAAAAACAGCCGGGCGGTGGTGGCGCACGCCTTTAATCCCAGCACTCGGGAGGCAGAGGCAGGCGGATCTCTGTGAGTTCGAGGCCAGCCTGGGCTACCAAGTGAGTCCCAGGAAAGGCGCAAAGCTACACAGAGAAACCCTGTCTCGAAAAACCAAAAAAAAAAAAAATAAAAAAAAATAAAAAAAATAAAAACAAAGTGAGCTGGAGACAGTGCAACAGTTAAGAATGCTTGATGATTTTGCAGAGGACCTGGGTTCGATTCCCAGCACCCACACAGCAGCTCACAACTGTCTGTAACTCCAGTTCTAGGGGATATGTCTGATACCCTCTTCTGACCTCTGTGGGTGCTACATGCAGGCAAGGCACAAACATACACACAGGCAAAACACCCATACACGTAAGATTAAATTTAAATTGATTAACTGATTCAAAATAAAGTGATTTTATTTAAAAGCAAATTAAGGGAAGAAGGGTTTCATTTTGGTTCCCCACATCCTGGTGTGGAAGTCACGGCCGCAGGAACCTGAGGCCGCTGAAGTCAGGAAGCAGAGAGGTTAATGCTGGTGCTCAACTAGAGTTCTCCTTGTTCTTCCATCCAAGACCCCAGCCTTGGGATGGCGCCATTCACCCTTAGGGCAGGTCTTACCTCCTGAATTAGCTCAATCTAGAAACTCCCTCACAGACAAGCCCAGAGATTTGTCTCCCAGATCCTGTTAAGTTGGCGATCAATAGTAACGCCACGCCTCTCTACCCCACTCCACACGCAGGGACCTTTGACGCTGTGATCATGGTGGGTGCTCTCAGTGAGGGACAGGTGCCCTGCAGTGCCGTTCCTGAGCTCCTAAGAGTCACCAAGCCAGGTAAGCCACACCCCAGCCAACCCCTCCCCTGAAGCGCAGCCCTTCCTCCCCCCCCCCACCTCCACAGCACGCAGACCCTGGACTCACTCAGGCTGAGGACGGATAGGGCGTTGCATGGGGATACCCACCCCCACACAGCTTCCCAGTTCACCACCTGCCAGTCTGTGCTCCACCCTGGCTGCCACCAACAGAGGCAGGCACAGGATAAGGGCAGACAGGTAACCAGCTCACCTGCTAACCACTGGGCAGCTAGACAGAGCTCCACCCTTCTGGCCTTTGTTTCCTTTCTTAACCAAATGGTGTGGTCCCTGGGATCCCTTCCCCATCAGAGGATGACAATGACGGTTGGGTCCCCTCATGTCCCCGCGGCCTTTGCTTCTGCCCTGGGACACAGTAGAAATCAGTTCAGCTCTATCTGCCAGTGCCTTTACCGATTTGGGGACTGCCCTTACTCCATAGTCTCCCTTTCCTGGCGCAGGTCCAGGTCTGCTCATGCAAGATGACACTAGACCAGCTTAGATGAGTTCACACACTGAGGGGTGGGGTATGCGGGGCCTTCTTATGGTGCTGGAGAGGGGACTTAGGGCTTCCAGTGGGCTTCATGCCTCATAACCCTTCACTAGGCCATTCTAGGAAGAAACTCTACGGCCGAACCATGCTCCTAGCCCCCCTGAGGGATTCTTTCTACACAGGTGCTCTAACCACTGAACCACACCCCCAGCCCCTTACTGGGGGATTCTAGGCAGGTGCTCTACCACTGAGCCACACCCCCAGCCCCTCACTGGGGGATTCTAGGCAGGGGCTCTACCACTGAGCCACAGCCCCAGGCCCTCACTGGGGGATTCTAGGCAGGTATTCTATCACCGAGCCACACCTCCAGCCCCTCACTGATTCCAGAGAAGGCAGAGAGGGCTTAGCACTCTCAGAATGAAGTTGCATTTTCAAGGGTTGGGGCAGGACATTCACAGAAGGTGGGGGTAAGGAGTTGCCTGGAAGAAGTCACAAGGGAAGAGATTAGAAGATCCTGAAGAGAGGGTCTACCTGGCCTGACCTGAGGTCAGAATGAGGAAGCTGTGAGATAATAATACTTCCTCTCCCAAGCCCCAGTCCTGGAGCTAAACTTAGGCATGTCTAGGCAGGTGTTTCAGAGAGGCCAAGAAAAGCCAGGACATCTGCGGGGTCATTAGTCGTGGCATGGGTTGGGCTCAGAAGCACCGGAAATGCCTGTTGCATGAACCTAATCAAAACAGGCTCTCCTGTTCCAGCCTGAGCCCCCCACCCCCACCCCCAGCAGCACCCCAGCCTTCCTCAACCCATCTGCCAGAAACCAGCCATACTGGACACACTGCAGCTGCTCGGACGAAGTCCCTCGTCCCTACAGTCAGGGCTTTTTTGTTTTTTTAAAGACAAGGTCTCACTATGTAGCCCTGGTTGGTCTCAACCCCATAGAGATTTACCGGCCTCTCTCTGCCTCCTGAGTGCTGGATTTAAAGTTCTGTGTTGGAGTCGGGCAGTGGTGGTGCACACCTTTAATCCCAACACTCGAGAGGCAGAGCCAGGCGGATCTCTGTGAGTTTGAGGCCAGCCTGGGCTACAGAGCGAGATCCAGGAAAGGCACAAAGCTACTCAGAGAAACCCTGTCTCGAAAAACAAAACAAAAGAAAACCGAAAAAAAAAAAAGTTCTGTGTTGGGATGGAGAGATGGCTCAGGGTTACAATCACTGGCTGCTCTTGCAGAGGACCCAGGTTCTATTCCCAGCACCCTCATGACAGCTTACAACTGTGTGTAACAGTTCTAGAGAATCCAATACCCTTTCTGGTTGCCCACTACACCAGACATGCATATGGTCCACATACATGCAGGCAAACACTCATGCACATAAAATAAAAATAACAAAGTTTTTGGGTCATCACACCAAGAAAGTGAGGGTGAAAGCCTGGGTCCCAACAGCCCCAACAAATTGAGCCCAGCCACCCATCTCCATCAGACCAATTAAAACCAAGTTGCTGGGCGGTGGTAGTGCACGCTTTTAGTCCCAGCATTCAGGAGACAAAGGCAGGCAGATCTGTGAGTTTGAGACCAGCATGGTCTGCAGAGTTTCAGGACAACCAAGGATACTCAGAGAAACCCTGCCTCATAAATAAATAAATAAATAAGTAACCAAGTGATAGTGAAATAAATAAATAAATAAATAAATAAATAAATAAATAAATAAATAAATAAATAGCCAAGTGATAGTGAAAAGAGATTTATTCAATGTGGCCTCTTTCAGAAGAGGAGCAAAGAAGTCTAGTCACACACACACCAAATCCCCTTTCCTAGTCCTGACATGGAATTTAGGTTTATAAAGAGGGGGCAGGAGTTTACATAGGCGAGCAGTCCCCATGGAGATATGGTCCCGCCTATCACTGGCCCATCTTGTCTGGGCTCCAGTGTCTCCTGCAAGACTGACTGACTGACAAGTGTCAGAACGGTGTGAAGTCTCTTCAGGGACACAAGTTCCCCCTCCTGCTGGCACCAGGTTCCTGCCTTTTCCTTTTTCCTGCATGAGACTCCTGGGGAAATTTCAATTTGGGGGAAGCCATTGTTTCAATAGTCCCAGAGCCGAAGGGAGGGGCACAAGCGTCTCTTCAGCAGCCCTTCAGTCCTCCCAGGGTGATTACAAGGTCATGCTATAGCCCAGGCCAGCCCGGAAATCCCTCTGTAGCCCAGATTCAAATTCCGAGCTTTCTTGGGACTAGAGAGATGGCTCAGTGTTTAAGAGGCCCCAGGTTTGATTCCCAGCACCCACACGGTGGCTCACAACCGTCTGTGGCTCCAGTTCCAGGAGACCCAATGCCCTTTTCTGGCCTCTGTGGGCACTATACAAATGTGGTACATAGACATATATGTAGGCAAAACACCCATAAACATAAAAAAAAATTAAATAAGCCCTCTAATTTTTTTTATTTTGTTTTGTTCTTCCTGCCTGAGGCTGCTAAATGCTGGAATAATAGACCTGAGTCGCCATGCTTGGTTCATCCAGGGATTTCGCGCCCATATGCACACATATGTACTCTGTCCCGTGAAACAAAATTATCACACACACACCCATGCCTGAAAAAAACAGACACAAAGAAATGAAGGGTCTTGCCCAAGGACCAAAGCTCCTGTGTCTTCCTACTGTCCGCTTAGACCCAAGCTTGTCTTTAATGGGGCTGGGTTAGCAGCCAGCATGTAACTCCCTGACCCTACCAAGGAAAGGACACCTGGGCATTAGGGGGTTGCACAGGAACCTGACCCAGTACTACAGACCTGTCATCTCAACTACTAAGGATACTGAGGCAGCAGACTCTCAAAGTCCAGGCCTGCCTGTGCTACACACTGATTCCTAAGACAGCCTGGGCAACGTAGCAAGATCCTGTCTCAAAAGCAAACATTAAAAGAACTATAGTTGGGCAGAGGGGGTATACACCTTTAGTCCCAGCACTTGGGAGGCAGAGGCAGGGGGATCTCAGAGTGTGAAGCCAGCCTAGTCTATGAAGCAAGTTCCAGGACAGAGCCAGGGTTACACAGAGAAACCTTGTCTTGAAAAACCAATAAGTAGATAGATAGGTAGATAGATAGATAGATAGATAGATAGATAGATAGATAGATAATAGATGGATGGATGGATGGATGGACAGACAGACAGATAGATAGAACTGGGGATATAGTTCAACAATAGAGTGTTCACCTAGAAACCCCCATGACAGTTAGGGGACTTTGTTCAATGGACGAGCACAGTAGGAGAGCCCCTGCCTAGAATCCCCCAGTGAGGGGCTGGGGTGTGGTCCAGTGGTAGAGCCCCTGCCTAGAATCCCCCAGTGAGGGGCTGGGGTGTGGCTCAGTGGTAGAGCCCCTGCCTAGAATCCCCCAGTGAGGGGCTGGGGTGTGGCTCAGTGGTAGAGCCCCTGCCTAGAATCCCCCAGTGAGGGGCTGGGGTGTGGCTCAGTGGTAGAGCCCCTGTCTAGAATCCCCCAGTGAGGGGCTGGGGTGTGGCTCAGTGGTAGGGCACCTGCCTAGAATCCCCCAGTGAGGGGCTCGGGTGTGGCTCAGTGGTAGAGCCCCTGCCTAGAATCCCACAGTGAGGGCTGGGGTGTGGCTCAGTGGTAGAGCCCCTGCCTAGAATCCCCCAGTTAGAGGCTGGAGGCCTGGTTCGGCTGTAATGTCTTTTTGAGCATGTTTGAGGCCCATGATTTCATCTGCAGTGCCGGGAAAAAAATTTTTTTTTTAAATGAGGGCCATGGGAAACCATCAAGTTGAAGAAACTCAAGGGGATTGCTGGGAGAATCAACTTTAAGCCCCAAACCCTGGAGGTGGGAAGCTGGCCTGGAACTGAAGTCTTGAGCAGAGACTCCCCTATATTCATCCAGCTCCCCTGCTCCTCCCCCACCCCTCCCCAGGTGGACTCGTATGTCTGACTACCAGGAACAACCCATCCAACCTTCCCTACAAGGAGGCGCTGGAAGCAACCTTGGACTCCCTGGAGCAGGCTGGAGCGTGGGAACGTCTGGTGGCCCAGCCTGTGGAGCGCTGGGAACTGGCGACCTCAGAACAGGAGACAGGGCTGGGCACTGGCACCAACGACGGCTTCATCTCTGGCATCATCTACCTTTACCGAAAGCAGGAGAGAGCCCAGGGTGAGGAAGGGAGGCCCAGCATCCAGGCCCCAGTTGACCACTGATCCCTATGTGTGGTCCTAGCCTGGCCCGTCTTCTCTGCTCTGCCCCATAAAAATGGGTCCATCTGCCTGGCAGTGGTGGCGCATGCCTTTAATCTCAGCACTCGGGACGGAGAGCCAGGCGGATCTCTGCGAGTTCGAGGCCAGCCTGGTCTACAGAGTGAGTTCCAGGACAGGCACCAAAACTGCACAGAGAAACCCTGTCTCGAAAAAACAAAACAAAAAAAATAGGTCCATCTTGTTGGGAGGTCCTGCTGGTTGGAGGTTGCATTCTGCCAATGAATGGCCTGGCAGCTTTCTCCAAGCTTGGCAACATGAAGGACCCCCCCGACACACACACCAGCAGGGGCTTCCTGCTCCCTACCTAACCTTATCCGGAGGATATCTCTAGGCCTGGATGCCTGATTTATCTTGATGATCCTTGACATAGGTTCCCCGCAAACACTGTTTCCCAGAATCCCACATGATAATGAGGTTAATGCCGTTGTGATAGGGCCCTGCTTCCACTAATTCATCTATATGACAGGAGCATGCCACTAAATCGCATTCCCATTTATTTCCTATACTCTGGAATAAAGTTGAGTTATTTCACTGAAGTCATATCCCAGAGGGCTAGCTCTGATGTATCCACAGCTGTCCGAACCCTGTTACCCCCTCTTCTGCTCCCTCCACCCTCATAGACTGGTGGCCAACGATCCCTTAGGAGGAAGGAGAGCCAAACCTCTTCCCAAACCTGCCCCTTGGGAATGCTTTGCTAGGTAAATCCCAGAGGACTGAAAAGACCCCTCTAGTTTCTTTGGACCCAGAATTCAGGGACACGGGGCTGGAGCAAGCCCTGTGGGTAAGAGCGCTGGTTCTACAAAGCCTGAGAAACTGAACCGACATCCTCAGCATCCACATAAATATCATGAGTTACGCTGGGTGGTGGTGGTGCACACCTTTAATCCCAGCACTCGGGAGGCAGAGCCAGCCAGATCTCTGTGAGTTCGAGGCCAGCCTGGTCTACAGAGCAAGATCCAGGACAGGCACCAAAAACTACACAGAGAAATCCTGTCTCAGGGGAAAAAAAAAAAATCATGAGTTACAGGCTACCTGCAAGTATCACCACCCCTGGGGTAGGAAAATGGGTGGACCCAAAACGGTCAGCTTTCACCTCATTGAGAGATCCTGCCTCAAAGTAATAAGGCCGAGAGCAGAGATGGACAGAGAGGAAGACATCTAACACCTTGCTTCTAGCCTCCGCATGCCTGCGCATGTGCGGGTGCACCCCCACACTCAGGTGTAAGAGCTATACACATACCAGATACGGAAAAGTAAAGGGAACGGAGACCACTGTCTACTGTCACACGACCCAGTTCCCTTCCAACCCCCAGCAGTGTGGCAGTCCTTGAAGCAATGAGTTTGCCAAAGCTACTGAATCAGGACCAGCAAGGTGGCTCAGCGGGTAAAGCCACACACTTGCCACCAAGCCTGATGACCTGAGCTGGATCCCCAGGACCCACGTGACAAATGAAGAGAAATGACCCCAACAAGTTGTCCTCTGCCCTCTACATATTTACTGTAGCACTCACACAGGTACTCATGCTTTACACACACACACACACACACACACACACGTAAATAAAGAAATAGATAAATATCAAGGTGTTGGTTTAACCAGCCATCCCATGTGTGTTTGTAGCTCTTGGGTGGCAGGTGTAAGAGGATCATGAGTTAAAGGCCAACCTGGGCTACAGAGTGAGAAGACTTTGTCTCCCAAACATAAAATAAGGGGGCCAGAGAATTTGCCCAGCAGTTAAGATCACTCATTGTTCCGGGTGTGGTGGCACATGCCTTTAGTCCCAGCACTCAGGAGGTAAAGGCAGGAGGATCTCTGAGATGGAGGCCAGCCTGATCTACAGAGTTTCAGGACAGCCAGGGCTACACAGAGAAAGAAACCTTGTCTCAAAAAGCAAACAAGAGCCGGGCAGTGGTGGCTCAAGCCTTTAACCCCAGCCCTCAGGAAGCAGAGGCAGGTGGATCTCTGTGAGTTTGAGGCCAGGCTGGGCTACAGAGTGAGTTCCAGGATAAGCACAAAGCTACACAGAGAAACCCTGTCTCAAAAAAAAAAAAAAAAAAAAGCTCTTGTTACTCTCGAAGAGGACCCGGTTCAATTCCCAGCACCCACGTTGCAGCTCACAACTCTAACTCCAGTCCCAGGGGCTCTAATGGCTTCACACACATGATGCACAGACATACATGCAGGCAAGACACTTATACACATAAAGTATTTTTGAAAATGAAAACAAAACAAAGTTTTAACATAATAAACGTTACAGAATATTTGTGTACAGTGTGGAGCTGTGTCTTTGCCAAGGCACCTTCTGATTGGTTTAATAAAGAGCAGAACGGCGAATAACTAGGCAGGAAGAGGTTAGGTGGGACTTCCAGGGGCAGAGAGGACTCTGGGAAAAAGAAAGGTGGAATCTCCAGCCAGACACAGAGGAAGCAGGATGGGCAGGATGGAGACGCCAGGGAGGCACTGAAGAGGTTGACATACAATACAGAGTAGAGGTAACTGAGCTATGTGGAAGAATGTGAACTAATAAAAGCAGGTTAATTTAAGTTATAAGAGCTAGTGGGACAAGCCTAAACCAATGTCCAAGCTTTCATAATTAATAATAAGCCTCCGTGTCGTTATTTGTGAGCTGGCGGCCCAAATAAAAGTCGGACTAAGCCGGGCGGTGGTGGCACACGCCTTTAATCCCAGCACTCAGGAGGCAGAGCCAGGCGGATCTCTGTGAGTTCGAGGCCAGCCTGGACTACCCAGTGAGTTCCAGGAAAAGGCGCAAAGCTACACAGAGAAACCCTGTCTCGAAAAACCAAAAAAAAAAAAAAAAAAAAAAAAGTCGGACTAGAAACAAACGCAATGAATTTTAAGAGATGTTATTTTAAAACCTCAACTCAAGTTAGATATGGCAGTGCATATCTGGAATCCAGCACTCAAGTAGAAACAGGAGGATCAGGAGTTCAAGGCCAGTCTCGATTACATAGGGAGTTCAAAACCAGCCTAGGCTTCATGTTTCTCAAAGAAACAAAACACAGGGTTGACAAATTGGCTCAGAAGGTACAAGCACTTACTTTGAAGCTTCGCAACCTGAGTCCAATCCACAGGACCCACACTGTGAGAGAGAAATCCAGTGCCACAAGTTTGACCTCTGACCTCCATGCATGTGTTATGGAGAACATACATTCACATATGCACACACACAATAAATAAGTAAATAAATGGAATGAACATTTTTTAAAAACAAATGGCAGGGTTGGTTAGATGGGTCAGTAGGTAAAGGCCCTTGCTCGGCTTGGCTGGTGACTTTGATTCCCCAGGACCCACATAAAGCCGGCAAGAGAGACCTGATCCCACAATGTCGTCCTGTGACCTCCACACACATGCTGTTGGACTGGCACCCACATACACATGTACACACAAGAATTACAATAATAATTTCAGGGACTGGAGAAACGGCTCTGTGATTAAGAGTGTCTCCAGATCTCCTAGAGGACCAGAGTTCCCAGCACCCACATGGGGTGGCTCACAACTGCCTGTAACTCCAGCCCCAGGGGATCTGACACCTCTGGCCTCCTAGCAAGCACCTGCAATCACACGTGCGTGCACACACACACACACACACACACACACACACACACACACATATATACAGAGACATAATTAAAAAATAATAAAACAACTGTGGGCAGTGATGGCGCACCGCTTTAATCCCAGCCCTTGGGAGGCAGAGGCAGGTGGATCTCTGTTGAGTTTGAGGCCAGCCTGGGCTACAGAGTAAAAAATAAATAAATAATGCAAAAAAATAAATTGAAAAACCAGGCCGGGAAGATGGTGGAGCCTGTAAGGTACTTGCTACGCAGGTGTGAAGAGTGCAGGTCCCCGGCATTCAGTTTTTTGAGGTAGTCATGGTGGCACGCGTTTGTGTGACCTCAGGGCCAGGGTTGCAGAGACAGGAGAATCCCTGAAGCTCACTAGCCCGCCAGTCTAACCAATCAGTGAGCTCCAGGTTCAGTAAGAGACCCTGTCTCAAAAAAAAAATAAGGTGGAGAGTGAGCAAGGAAACATGATATGTTCATACCTACGTACACACACACACACACACAGAGACTGTCTCAAACGTGCCTCCATAAAAGGAATTTCAAGGTATTTATGAGACAGAAACAGGCTCAGAGGGTAACTTGAGTTCAATCTCCAGGACTCACTTGACAGGAGAGAACCAGCTCCAGCAAGTTGTCCTCTGACCTCCACAACACACACACACACACACACACACACACACACACACACACACACACACACACACACACACACACACACACAGCAACAATAGAAAATAAATAAATGTTAAAAAAAAAAATTAAAGACAAAGAAATAGAGTGGTGATATAATTTATGGGAGAAGGATGACCAGAGAAGCCTTGTCAGAAAATTGTGGTTTAGCCTGATCTGAGATTGTAGTCTGGGGCCCCAGGATGTCAAAATAACTTTCATTGGACACTTGTTCAGCCCCCAAGCAAAGAACTTGGTGGTTTCAACCAGTTTGAGCTAGGCAAGGCTACATCCAAACCCGGACAGAATAGAGCAAAGTAAACAATTGTCATGCCCCTCCTCACCCCACAATGGTATCTGTGGTTAAGCTGACAGGGGGCGGATTTGGCTTCCCTGAGTCACACGAGAAACTAGTGCAGGAAAATAAGTATTTTAGGCCTGCCTGGAACAAAGAGCTATGCCTAGGTTCGCCTGGTTGTACAGACCCCAGATACCTGAGAAGCTGAGGCAGAGGGGTACAAAGTTCAAGTCTTGCCTGGGCTACATCGTGCAATCTAAGTCAACCTGATCCATTAGGTGACAATCTATTTCAAAAAGTAAAAAAAGGTCTAGAGGGGCTGGAGAAACGACTTTGTGGTTAAGAACACTGCCAGTCCTTCCAGAGGATGTTCTTCCAGAGGACCTGGGTTCAATTCTCAGCACCTACATGGCAGCTCACAACTGCCTATAACTCCAAGTCCAGGGGACCCGACAAAACACCAATACATAGCTGGGCGGTGGTGGCTCATGCCTCTAATCCTAGCACTCAGGAGGCAGAGGCAAGCAAATCTCTGAGTTCAAGGCCAACCTGATCTACAGAGTGAGTTCAAGGACAGCCAGGGCTACACAGAGAAACCGTGTCTTGAAAAACCCAAAAAGAAAAAAGAAAGGGGGGAAAAAAGACACCAATGTATATAAAATAAAAATAAATAAACTTTAAAAAAGGTGTAGAGATGTAGAGCACTTGCTAGAATCCCCCAATGAGGGGCCAATGGTATGGTTCAGCAGTGGTACAATTGCCTAGAAACCCTGGAGTCTATCTCCAGCACAGGGTGGGGGAACTAGACAAGCGAAAAAAAGCTTAATTTTTTTCATTTTTTTTTAACATTTATATATTTCTTTATGATATATGTGTGTGTATGAATGTGTTCATGTGTCACGCTATACATGCTTAACGGAGGGCAGAGGACAACTTGCAGAACCATATGGGCTCTGGAATTGAGGTCGTCTGACTTGGCAGCAAGCACATGACCTGTAGAGCCATCTCACAGGCCCAAGAAAGGAGAGGATGTAACAGCTCTCTTGTTATAAACTGTAGGCCTAGTGGGCCTTTAACTTGCTGAGGCCTAGCAGGACCCCAAAGCCCTGATTCTCCAGCTGTCACTGCTGGAACATCTGGGATTACTTTCCAGGCCCGGTGTGCCTGCACCCCTTCATTATGGGAAGTGCTGGTGCTTGAACCCAGAACCTCTGATATGCTAGGCTAACCCTCTACCCAGGAAGTTACATCTCTGCTTTTGGGGGAGAGTTGTCCTTTGTTTGTTTTGTTTTGCTGGTTGCGTTTTTTTGTTGTTGTTGGTTTGTTGGTTGATTTTTAAACAGGGTCTCACTATGTAGCCTTAGCAGGGCCCAGAGCTCTCTATACAGACCCAGGTTGGCTTCAAACTCACAGAGATCTGCCTGCCTCTGCCTTGAGTGCTGGGATTATGGTGTTCAACACCACACTTGGCCACCTAATTTTTAAATGTTTAACCAGGAGGAGGGTTAAGTGGCTCAACAGTAGAGCCCTTGCCTAACATGGGGGGGGGGCCTGGATTTGATCCCAAATACTACAGAGGGGGGAAAAATTAACTGTGGAAGGGAAATGGAACAGCTGTAGTCTGTTACAGAGTCTCGGGTAGCCCAGGCTGGCCTCAAACTGGCTATGTAACGAAGGATGGTCTTGAACTCGTGACCCTCCCACCTCTACCTCCTGAGTGCTGGGATTCTACCACAAGCCACCACACCTGACTTTAAAACACTTTGAGGCCGGGTGGTGGCGGCGCACACCTTTAATCCCAGCACTCGGGAGGCAGAGCCAGGTGGATCTTTGTGAGTTCGAGGCCAGCCTGGTCTACAGAGCGAGATCCAGGAAAGACGCAAAGCTACACAGAGAAACTCTGTCTGGAAAAACCAAAAAAAAAAAAAAAAACACTTTGATAATTTCATTATGAGAACTTGAGAACTTGGTTATACCCACGGTTACAAGAAGTAACAGACTCAGCCAGTAAAAGCACCTGCTGTGCAAGCCTGGTGACATGGATTCCACCCCCAAACCCACGTGAAAATGGAGAGAGCTGCCGTCTCCCCAAAGTTGTCCTGTGACCTCAGATGGGGCTCCAAGCCACACTTGCATGTGAGCAAGGATTTTGTTTCTCTTCCACAAAGGACTGTGTGGGCTGCGGCTCACAACTAGAAGCTAGCAAGCTCTCAGGTATAAGAGGAAGCCCTGGGTTCCATCCCAGCGCCGAATAAATCCAGCACCGGAGAAGTGGAGGTGGGAGGTAGGATGAGGAATTCAAAACCAGCCTTCGCCAGGGAACAAGTTTGAGATCAGCCAAGGATACACGAGACCCTGTCTCAAAAATCAAAGTAGGGATCCAGGCCTGATAGGAAGGGCCCTCCAACACAAGCCTTTCCTCCTCAGCACCTCAGAAAACAGGCATGGTGGTGCGTGTTTCTAATCCCAGCACTCGGGAAGGGAAGGCAGGAAGATCAGGAGTTTAAGGTCATCCTCGGCTACATAGCTCGGAGGCCAGCCTGGGCTACATTAAGACCTTGTCTCAAAACAATAAAAACTCAAAGGGACTGGAATGGGAAAGTCCAGGTGTGGCCCAGGATGCCCTGTGGTGATACAGGTGTGGGTTTATGGGCTTTCAGGACCTTAGACATTCCAGGGCTGTGGGAGGACTGTCTAGGGAGGAGGCTGCAGACCGGACCTGCAAGACCTACAGGGCTTCAGGAGTCGGGGAAAGGACATTCCAAGCCCAGGGAAGGGACAACAAAGGCAGAATGGTGGCACCAGCAGCCTGTGATAAGATAAGCAGGCCAGCCTGGCTGCTCAGAGAAAGGGAAACCAAAATGGAAGAGGCCGGTGACTCGGCCTCAGACCTAGCTGCTCCCATCTGATGTCCCTGCTGGTATCCCCATCTCTTTCTCCCCAACAGTCCTGGACATACACTGGGCCCTAGACACAGGGCTTCCCCTCTAACAAAAGAAGGGCTTGCCATCATGGTAGTGTACAAGACTGAGGCAGGGGGATTGCCTTGAGTTTGATGATAAGTCTGGGCTTTATACTATGACCCTGTCTCATGAAAGGCTCAAACATGGTGATCCCCCATTTTAGAGCTAGTTCTGATTTTTACAAATTCTCTGAAATCACTCTTGGGGATGACCTTCAGGTTCTGATCCTCTTGTTTCTGCACTTGGTTTATTTGGGGCTGAGTATGGAAGCCGGGGTTGTCTGGCATGCCAGGCACACTATTGAGCTGCATCCTCAGCCCTTGAAATCACTTCAATTTCTTACAACATCAAGGTCCCCCGGGAACCCCCCCGGCCATCCCTCCATCCCTCCATTCCTGTCCCATCCACAAATACAGAGAAGAGCCCAGACCTTTCCTGTACATAGGTGCCATTTATTGTAGAAAATAATAATAATTACAGCTGTGAATAGACCTTAAATTACAAAACAAGAAACCACAGAGAAGGCAGGGGAGTCCTAGTCTCCCTGTTGCAACGCCATTGCTCCCATTGCCCCCATACCTTCGGCAGACTGGCCAGCATCCTTGAAATTGACAAGGGTAGGGAATTCAGAGGGGCCGGCTCAAGATGCCCAGGGTACTTCTGAGCAGGGAGGGGGTGCATAGAGAGCAGGGCATTTAGCAAGATGTAAGTACCAGAAAGGGGTGGGGACAGCCTGGGCTGCCTCTAGGTCCCCAGCACCAGCACTCCCCAAACCAGTTTAATCCACCTCCACCCTTCCCTCAAACCCGTCCATCCACTCCACAGAACTCCATTACGCGGGTAGGTGGGTGGGTGGGTAAGGCCCCAATCATTGTCAATCACTGGCGTTCCACGGCAGAACCTATCCGGTTCTCAATGTCCCCCCCACCCAAGTCACAGTCATCCAGTCACACCAAGGCTCCAGGTAGGACCAGGTATGCTCAGAAACATGGAGCATGGTGGCAAGAGTAGCGCTGGAGTAACAGATGTGGGCAGAGAGCGTGAGGAGGACAGAAAAGGGTCAGTGGAGGTGCTAACATGATCAGGACGTCCCCTGGACAGCCCAAAGTCACAGCGGAGCTATCCTGGCCAGCAGGACCCAGCTCCCGCCTCCACCGCGGTACCCAGCAGCTTCTGCCTTTAGCCCTGTATCCATGAGCAATTTGGATGTAAGCAACAAGGAAACATTTTTACATCCATCCTTGCCGGAGTAAGGAGCCTGGAGATGTGTCCAAGTGGATACAGATGGTTCCCCGCAAGGGCTACTTTAGCCAGTAACTTAGCACAATCCGGGCTTGCTGTCCCCCCAGCAGTTAGTGGCCCATAGCAGGGTAGGTCCCGAGAGAAGTTAAGGGGATCACAGGCTGTTGTGAACTCAATCCAAGAACAATAACAAAGGCAATGGGGTCATAGCAGAGTGGCCCACCTTACACATAGTTGCTGGCGGGGACAGAGCGGGCGGCGGAGTACTTGGCGGAGTACGGCTTCTCGTTGCTGCGAGGTGGGCAGTTGCAGCAGAGAAGGCCTCCTCCCAGAAGCAGCAGCCCAGAAGCCGCCCAGCCGATGTAAAGCGAAGCCCCCATCTCTCTTTTCTGCCCGGCAACGACCAGAGGATTGTAGAAGTCGCGGATGACGTTGTGTGCGGTCCAGGAGATAGGCACCATAGCCAGCAAGGCTGCGATGATGAACACGACGCCGGCTCCGATCATGGTCTTGGCCTTGACGGTCTCGTCTTCCATGCAGTTGGTACATTTGCCCCCTACCACCGAGAGAAGCATCCCCAGCGCAGCCACGATGATGCAGACGACGATGAGGGCTCGGGCGGCCTGCAGGTCCTGCGGCAGGGCCAGCAGCGAGTCGTACACCTTGCACTGCATCTGCCCGGTGCTCTGCACCACGCAGTTCATCCACAGGCCCTCCCAGCTGGTCTGCGCCGTGACGATGTTGCTGCCGATGAAGGCGGTCACCCGCCACATGGGGAGCGCGCAGCTCAGGATCGCGCCCAGCCAGCCCAGGACCGCCAAGGCGATTCCCAGCACCTGTAGTCCCATGGACGCCATTGCTCAGCCTCTGCAGGGGTCAAGGTTGGAGACCACAAAAAAAATAGTATCTCTCTGGAAGTTATAGAAGTCCGAGGGCTGAAAGAGTTTTTTTCTAGCGAGGATCGGGGACAAGAAGCCAGTCAGAGCTGCTGAGTGGGGTGCACCAGCTACCAAGCGCCAAATCTGCAGCTCCTTCCTCACCCACACCTGCAACCAGGACCAGAGGCCCGCAGGTGCAGCAATTAAAGCATCTCGGAGGAGGGGCGGAGGCAGAGGGAGGGGTTTCAGTCCCCAAGGCCTCCCCCACGACCAGTTTCTCTGGATTCCTGAACCTGGGCCAACAAAGGCGTTCTGAAGCCCCAGGCCTGGGCCCCTGAGTCACCTGCTGGTATCACAGGAAACCATCATCTCCCCCAGCCCCCAGTCTCATGCTGAGGTCAGTCGAGAGACAGACATTGAGTCACCAGCACCTGAACGCTCACCGGGCGGGGACACTAGGAGGAACGAGCAGCCAAGCCTAGCTAGGGTCCAGAGCCGAAGGCGAGGGTCCCCAAGACTCATTTGGGGCTCCAGTGAGACAAGAAAATGGAGCCCCTTCACATGGGACTCCGAGGCTAATGCCTGGGAATGTCCAGGAGAGTGTTGTTTGAGTGTTGTTTTTCCCCTCTCGATTTTATCACCGCTATCATGGCTATTATTGTCATTAATACGCCAGCATCTGTACTTTGCCTCAACAGCAACTTTCCTACCATTAGCCAGAGGAAGTTGGTGTCCGGAAATGAGGGCCTGCGGGGGTGAGGGCTGAGGAGTGGGAGCCAGATCACCTGCTGTTCTCAAGTCCCGCTCATGTGATTTCCCCACCCAACCACAGTGCCTCAGGGCGGGTATGGGGGGGCGTTAGAGGTGAGGCACTTTGGGCCGGGACAGGAGACACAGAAAGCCTGATGATATGGCTCAGTAGGTAAAGGTGCTTGCTGCCAAGCCCCGAGGACCTGGGTTTGATCCCTGGGACTGCACGATTGAAGACACCCAAATGCAATGAATAAATAATTGTAATTTAAAATTGGGGTTGGTCGCCAGGCAGTGGTGGCCCACGGCCGCACTCGGGAGGCAGAGCCAGGCGGATCTCTGTGAGTTTGAGGCCAGCCTCGGCTACAGAGTTCCAGGAAAGGTGCAAAGCTACACAGAGAAACCCTGTCTTGAAAAACCAAAAAAAAAAAAAAATGGGGGTTGGTGGTAGTGACAAGATCCTGTCCCGTCTTGCTTCCTGGACCTGAGCCTGTTTGGCCAGAACTGGATAAAGAAGAATTAAAAACCCAACCAGGCTACAGAAACACGATTTACCCTGTAAATGGATGTTTACTCTTCCAAGATGCAGGAGCCATTTCCATAAAAGCCAACCTGGGCACGAAGTCCCTGGAGACTTCAAAGAGAAGGGGGACCTCCTCCAGGGTGCAGACAGGGAGCTCAATAGAGAAGGTGTGCTCCCTAGCACAGATCTAGGGGGCGTTATATTGGGAAGCACACACCCTCTCTGGGGGATTGTGCAAGGCGGCAGGGACTGGGTCAAAGAGTGTCTCTGGGAGGGGACAGCAAGGAGGTGAGGGTCAGATTGATGTTTTGCAAGACAAGGAATCTAGTTTGACCAGAGACTGGCCTTGGAGGGGTGCAGAGGGGAAAGGTAGTCTCAAACACTCCCTCACCACCCCACCCCACTGTCTGGTACAAAGGACAGAGATGAACAAGTCTTTCTGAGGACAGGCTGAGAAGGGACCACATGTATCCCAAAGGCATCTGGGAAATGCAGGAAAGGAGAAAGATGGATTCGTAGTATGGGCAGTGGGGACCTGAAGGGGGTCATTAATGTAGCTCCCTCTAATCATAGCCAGATCTGGACTCCTTCTATCTGTCCTTGTGTGCGTGTGTGTGTGTGTGTGTGTGTGTGTGTGTGTGTGTGTGTGTGTGTGTGTGTGTGTTTTAAGAGATGGTCTCTGCTGGGTGGTGGTGGCACACGCCATTAATCCCAGCACTTGGGAGGCAGCGGCAGGCAGATCTCAGTGAGTTCAAGGCCAGCCTGGTCTACAAAGTGAGTTCCAGGACATCCAGGAATGTCACACAGAGGAAGCTTGTCTCAAAAAAAAAAAAAAAGAAAAAGAAAGAAAGAAAGAAAGAAAAGAAAAGAAAAAAGAGAGAGAGAGAGAGAGAGAGAGAGAGAGAGAGAGAGAGAGAGAGAGAGATGGTCTCTGTTGTGACCACCACAGAGCCAATATCCGATGCAAGCACAGGGGTTTATTAATAACAAAGCAAGCCCGGGCTTGGCTGGGTCCATTCCAAACACAGCAGGTGGAGGAGAATGGCCTGGAGCACCCCCTTTAAGGGGTTTATATAGGAAAGGTTTATGTGCAGAGGATTACATATCTTGGGATTGGATGAGGGGGCTAGGGGTGAGATAGTTCTTTGAAGTTACCGGCTGAACTAGAAGCATGAGGTTACTGATGGCTAACAGGATGCAGGGTATCTACAGAGACATAATTTTTTTACTCCCTATATTCTGTTTTTGCTGAACCCAGGATAAATACATTCAGATTCATTGTTCCAGTCCCGTTTCCACAGAGTTCAGTTTCTGGTCAGTTGAGTCCATTACTCCCCAGATCCTGTTTTACCAAGTCCAGGATATATAGATTTATTGTTCCAGCCTTATGAGTTCAACTTCTGGTCAGTTCTAAAACTGCTGGTCAGCAAATACCTTTAGAGGAGCGGGGGAAGGTCTCTCAAGAGGGCTACTGATTTTTCCCTTCCCGTCTCCCTTAGTTCAGACTGACTGGAACTCCCTACGTAGCTAAGGATGACTTTGAACATCTGATCCTCCTGCCTCCACTTCCTAAGCGCTGGGATTACAAGCCATGACCTGTTTTATACGGTGTTAGGAATGGAACCCAGGATTTGGTGCATGCTAGGCAAGCATTCTACCAACCAAGTCATGTCTCCAACTCCAACCTTAAGCTTCTGTTCCTCCTGCCTCTACTTCACAAGGGCTGGCATTCCAGGGGAGGAACACCACCAAGTCTGGCTTATCTCTGTTTATCTTGTTGTTTTGTAAGAAAGCTTCTTGGTATATCCAAGCTAGCCTGGAACTCTACGTAACACAAACTGGCCTCGGACTCGTGGTAATGCTCCTGCCCTCAGTCTCCAGTCTGCTAGGGTTACCGGTGTGCACCACCACACCCCACTCATCGCAAAGAACGTAGCTCCCTCCCTGAGCACTATCCAGAACTGCTCCCCTGGGCTGCCTGTGAGTCCAATTCTGACCCAAACAGACACAGAGTCTTTTTAAATATTACCTTTTAGTCCCTGTATTTGAGACTGAAGTCTCAGGACATAGCTCAAGCTGTCCCCAAATTCTTCATGCTTCTTCCTCATTCTCGTGGTGCTGGGATGACAGGTGCACACTGCTGTATACAACTGATGCCTAACCATTGAGTTTAAAGAGGGCAAACTTCCATCCTTTACCATGCCATGTGGTCCGTGAGTGCTTGGTACTTGGAGTTCCTCGGAGACTGACTCTGGGCCACCTAATGAACCCCAGGGTTAGAAGAACCAATGCAGCAGGGATCTCCTCCATGCTCCAAGGGGGAGGCTAAGGCCTTGGAGATGCACTTCCATGGCCCTTTCTGACCTGGGGGCTCATGGAGCCTACAGCAATGTCTTATTCAAGTTAAGTGCTCAAGCAAGGTGTGGCAGCAACTGCTCTCCGCATTTGAGAGCAGGAGGGAGAAGGACTATTAGAAGTTCAAGGCCAGTCTGAGCTACCTGGCTAAACTCTGTTCAAAAAAATAAATTTATCTGGGCATGAGGGTAAGCCCAGCACTAGGTAGGTAAGGGCAAGATGAGACCAACTGCTGGGCATAATGGCATCACCCTCGGCCAATGCAAAACATTTGCACCATCACTGTACTTTCCCTAGGCGCATGCTCCATATACCCTATAAAGCCCACCATCCACCAGGCGGAGGTGCGCACGCCTTTAATCCCAGCACTCTAGAGCAGAGCCAGGCAGATCTCTGTGAGTTCGAGGCCAGCCTGGGCTACCAAGTGAGTTCCAGGAAAGGCGCAAAGCTACACAGAGAAACCCTGTCTTGAAAAACAAAAAAACAAAGAAAAACAAAACAAAAACAACAACAACAAGCCAGGCGGTGGTGGAGCACACCTTTAATCCCAGCACCCGGGAGGCAGAGGCAGGTGGATCTCTGTGAGTTCGAGGCCAGGCTGGTCTATAGAGCAAGATCCAGGAAAGGCACCAAAACTACATGGAGAAACCATGAAAAAAAAAAAAAAAAAAAAAGCCGGGCGGTGGTGGCGCACGCCTTTAATCCCAGCACTCGGGAGGCAGAACCAGGCGGATCTCTGTGAGTTCGAGGCCAGCCTGGGCTACCAAGTGAGTTCCAGGAAAGGCGCAAAGCTACACAGAGAAACCCTGTCTCGAAAAACCAAAAAAAAAAAAAAAAAAAAAGCCCACCATCACGGCTTGGCCTCCGATTGCTGACATATTCTTTTGCTGCAAAACCCTTTCGCCGGCTACAAATCTGAGACCAGCCTGGGCTCATAGCAGGACTCTGTATCAAAAACAAAAACAAAAACAAAAACCACGGGCTGGGGACATGCCTCAGTTGGTACCATCCATACATAGCATGCATGAGCCCCGAGGGTTCCATCCATGGCACCACACAGACTAGACACGGTGGTGCACACCTGTAATCCCAGACCTCCCAAAGTGGAAGCAAGAGAATCAGAAGTTCAAGTCTGGGGACACATGAGACGGGGTTCAAAAGAAACAAACAAAAAAAAGGCTGGGCATGGTGGTCCGTGCCTTTAACCCTAGCACTCAGGAAGCTGAGGCAGAAGCAAGAAAAAGAAGGGAGAGGAAGGGAAGGGAGGCGGGAAGAGAGAGAAGAAAAGGAGCCGAGAAAGGAAAAGAGAAAGAGCAAGGAAGGGCGTGGCGGTGCACACCTGCAGTCCCAGCACTCAGGAGGCAGAGGCCGGAGAATTGCCGGAGGCTGAGAACAGGTAGGTCAGTCTCCTTTAGGGAGTCCTGTACAAGCCAGAGGCAAGACTCTGTCTCAAAAACAAGCCTACAGAAGCAAGTTCAGAACTCAGCACGGGGGGGGGGGGGGGGGTTTTGCACATAGTAAGTATGTGGAGGATGCGTGGATTCGGGGTGCACGAAGGCGTCTCCTAAAAAACAGGAGGAGACGCCTTGGTGCACCTCCCCCGGGCGGAACACCCCGTCGTCAAACACAAACAGGGACAGTTTCTGCCTGGACCACGCCTCCTCTGGACTTTCCATACAAGGCTCTGAAGACTCTCGGAAGGCTGCGGGCTAAATCATAACAGAGATAAGCACCAGTCCTAACCAGAAGTGCTTTCCTGCCCGTGAATGACCTCATGCCAGACTCTGCAGTCACTCTGCAAAACTCCGGGGACACTGGCACTAATGAGTAAACTGAGGCCGGGAGAGAAGCAAGCGCTTGTCTTGTTACAGGTAGCCTTAGCCAGGTTTTCCTTCCCTGTTTTCCCTGCCCAGGTTGCCTGATAGGAAGCAGATGGTCAGCCGGCCAGAACCCCCCCCTTCAACCCCTACCATCCTGCCCTCCCTACTTCCGGCTCTCACCAAATGGCACTGGGAGAAGCCGGGGTGGGGGAGGGGAAGCATGCAAGCCCTAAAACTTTCCACCTGTGTCCTAAGTGACTAAGAAGTTCAGCCAACCACACAGGAACAGGAAGTAGGAAGGTCTGGAGCTGGTGGGGGAAGAACAGGTATTCACGGGTGCCAGAGGCTGAGGTGGTCAGGCAGGGAAGGTGAGGCTAATGAAGTCAGCTAGGCAAGACAAATTAAAGCAGTGTCCTGGGAGACCATCCGGATCGGGACAGGGGTGGGTGGAAGAGACTGGAGGACATTTGATGGCTAGCAGCCCAGAGTCAGGTGGTTCTCTGCCCCACACACCCCACCTGCCTTAAAGCAAAACACCCGCAGGCCCAGGAAAGCTCTCTGGCTCCCTGAGCAGTGAGGTGGGGAAGATGAGGAAATTCACCTCTAGCCTGGTGCCTGCCCCGGTTCACATTGCAGACAGACTCTTGCCGCAAGCCCTCGACATGTGTCTGCAATTTGTTTGTGGGCCATGGGATACAGATTGGTGTGTGTGTGTGTGTGTCTATGGGGTGGGGTATGGTGTGTGTGTTGTGTGTGTGTGTGTGTGTGTGTGTGGTATGGTGTGGTATGGTGTGTATGTGGTATGGTGTGTGTGTGTGTGTGTGTGTGGTATGGTGTGGTATGGTGTGTATGTGGTATGGTGTGTGTGTGTGTGTGTGTGTGTGTGTGTGTGTGTGTGGTATGGTGTGTATGTGGTATGGTGTGTGTGGTATGATTTGTGTGTGTGTTATGGGGTATGGGGGGTATGGGGTGTGTGTGTGTTATGGTATGTGTGTTATAGTGTGTGTGTGTGTGTGTGTGTGTGTGTGGTATGGTGTGTGGGTGTGTGTGAGTGTGACTCTCTCACTGATCCCAGAGCTCACCAGTTGGCCAGGCTGGCTGACCAGCAAGCCTAGGACCCTCCTGTCTCCACTTCCCAGTGCTGGAATTGCAGGTACCCCAAACTCAGCTCAACTTGTTTGTGCAGCAAACACTTTACCCACTGAGCCCAGAAGTGACACTCTGGCCCACCAGCCTGGGTAACAGCAACCCTAACTAGCTAGGCACAGCCTCAA
The DNA here is from genome assembly GCF_007827085.1 of Peromyscus californicus insignis. Lineage (NCBI taxonomy): Eukaryota > Metazoa > Chordata > Mammalia > Rodentia > Cricetidae > Peromyscus > Peromyscus californicus. The sequence continues at coordinate 25,291,418 of NW_026294540.1, forward strand.
AACACCAAGGAGGCTGTGCCGTTGTGGCACACGCCTTTAGTCCCAGCACTCGGGAAGCAGAGCCAGGCGGATCTCTGTGAGTTCGAGGCCAGCCTGGTCTACAGAGCGAGTTCCAGGACAGGCTCCAAAACTACACAGAGAAACCCTGTCTTGAAAAACCAAAAAAAAAACCAACAAAAAACAAAACCAAAAAAAAACACCAAGGAGAGGGTCAACACTGAATAGCAGAGAAAGGAGATGGTGATGTAGCCACATCGTGAAGAGGAACTAAGAGGTCCTGTGACCCGACACACACAGCCTCCCCCTCAAAACAGACCCACTCACACACACACACACACACACACACACACACACACACACACACACACACCCCTAAACGTCCACCCTTGGGGTCCAGGCAAGAGGTTTAGCGTTGACTACAGGGCAAGAAGTAGGCAGAGCACCCTAGTCGAGGCACAGACCCACCCATTCTGACCCACCAATGTCTCAGCTCCAAGTCTCTCCGACAAGCTGTCCCAACTGTGTGAAGTCCCTTCTCAGGGAAGGAGAACTCCCCCTCCGGCTGGCACCAGCCTTCAGTCTTTTTCTTCCACCAATGTGAAAGTCATGGGGAGTTCCAATTCCTTGGGAACCATTGTCTCAATAGAATGATAGGCAAAGATGAGCATCTCTTTAGAACGCTGTCATTCCTGCCCACATTACTGTCTTTTTCACAGAAGAAACTGTAATGTCTGTGCTGGTGGACACATATCATCCAAGCGGGTTTTTATCAGGGGCAGCACCCTCCTCCAACCCTGCACCCACCCCAGTTACACCAGAGCACACTGTAAACCATCCGCTATATTACCAGCCCTATTACACCATCAAACCCTATGGAAACAGATGTCACTGATATACAAGTGAGCCTGAAAAACTTCAAACCAAGAGAAGGACGGAGGGAGAGAGTGTTCAAATCATTCCAGGCTAATCTCAGCCACAAATCCTGATGTGCCACCTAAACAGGTGGAGAAGGGTGAAAAGCAGAGGGAAGAGATTGAATCGATGTCAAGGTCATCTTCAAGGCACTGACCTGAGCTTTGAATTCAGATAGTGGGAGAATAGGGGGCTACTGGTGAGGGCTTTGTGCAATTAAACAGTCCAGGCCAGAGTGGGGTCTGGTTGCTCGACAGGATAGTCCCAAGAAGCCCTTCCTGCCTGAGGGGACAAGATGTTTCTAACTTCTGTTGTAGTGTGTGTGTGTGTGTGTGTGTAGGTCACACACAACTTGTGAGAGTCCCTTCCCTCCTCCACCGTGGATCCCAGGGCTTGAACTCAAGTTCTCAGGCTTGGCAGGAAGCGCCTTTCCCCACCGAGCCACCTTGCCCGCCCCACAAAGCTGATTGCTCTGCCCCAGGATACAATCTGGACATAGTGTCAATCACCTTCATTAGGGGGGTGGGACTGTCTGGAAAGGCTTTGTTGTTCCTGGAATCCAAGGTGACTGCAGGTTTGGGACCATGACTGGACACCTTCAGGTGCTTTGGGGGCACCTGGATCAGAATATTGTAAAAGCCGACAGCAGGATGCCTGTTAGTCTTATCTTGGGGCCTTCTACCTGGAAGGTTGATAAGATAGTTTAGGTATCATTAGACTCTAGAACATTCCTTGAATAATTGACATGCCTACAAGCAGAGCCAGGGGCTGACCCCACAGTCAAAAGGAACCAAAATGAAGGTGGAGACACCAGGTTTTTCTCCACTTTAGTCACCCTGTGGCCCATGTGAAGAGTCAGTGTTTGGGGACAAATGAAAACATTTTCTTCTCTTCCTTTGTTTTTGTTTGAGACCGAGCCCCATGTAGCTCAGGTTAGCTTCAAACTTACCGTAGAGCAGAGAGTGAGCTCCTCCTGCCTCTATCTCCCAAGGACTGGAATTACAGGTGTGTACGACCAAGACTGGCTCCAGTTACATAGAAACAGAGGTAGATACACATGCGTACATATGTGTGGCATATGTGTTTATGTAAATTCCTGTCCGTGTACATGCACATGCATTGCACATGTGTGCATACATGAGGAAGCCAGGGGTTGATGTCAGGTGTCCTCAATCACTTCCGCCTTATTTTAGTTACATTTATGGGTGGGGGGAGGTACACACATGTCACATGGTACATGTGAAGGTCAGAGGGCAACTTGCAGTTCTCTCCTTCCACCACGTGGAGCTCAGGAATTGAACCCAGGTTGTCAGGGTTGACAGCAAGCTCTCTTACCCCTTACCCATCTGCCCAGCCCTTCTCTACTGTTTTGTTTTTTTTTTTTTTTTTTTTTTAACCAGGAACTGACCGATTTATTCAAGCTAGCTTTTGTTTGTTTGCTTTCCGGAGCTGAGGACCGAACCCAGGGCCTTGGGCTTGCTAGGCAAGCGCTCTACCACTGAGCTAAATCCCTAACCCTCTTACGCTAGCTTTTTACATGAGTGCTGGTTAAGAATCAAACTTAGGGAAAAAAAAAAAAAAAGAATCAAACTTAGATCTGGGCGACGGTAACACACACTTTTAATCCCAGCACTCGGGAGGCAGAGGCAGGTGGATCTCTGTGAGTTTGAGGCCAGCCTGGTCTACAGAGCGAGATCCAGGAAAGGTTCCAAAGCTACAGAGAAACCCTGTCTCGGGGGGGGGGGGGGGGGGGGGAGATTTACATGTATGAGTGTTTTGCCTACATGTAGGTATCTGCACATACATGCTTGGTGCCCATGGAGACTAGAAGGTATCAGGCACTCTGGAACTGGAGTCACAAATGGTTGTGGGTGCTGGGATCAGGTTCTCGGCAAGAGCTGCAAGTGCTCTTAACCACTGAGCCATCTCTCCAGCTCCCAGTTACTTTTTCTTTCTTTCTTTTTTTTTTTTTTTGTTTTTTTGTTTTCAAGACAGGGTTTCTCTGTGTAGCTTTGCACCTTTCCTGGGACTCACTTGATAGTCCAGGCTGGCCTCGAACTCACAGAGATCCGCCTGGCTCTGCTTCACGAGTGCTGGGATTAAAGGTGTGTGCCACCACCGCCCGGCTTCTTTCTTTTTTAAAGTAACTAATCCATTAAAGGTTTTGCAAAAGCTAAAATACACTTCCCCTGGGAGTGTAAACCTTGCAGCTCACTGGGAGTCGTTTGCCTGGAACGATCTTGAAGGAGGGTCATGTGGACGGTTATGGGAAATAGGCCACTCCTTCTGAGACACAGGCCCTGTAGTCCGACCATGTTCTACACAGCAGCCCTCGACTGGGGACTTCCAGAATCTGTGGGAGAGCATGGAATCTTCCTAGTAAACTGTCCCAACTGTCCCTGAGTGGGGTCCAAACTCTGCAACTACCAGGAAAGGATGTTGGGCAACAGGAAAAAAAAACTCTCAACCAATTTCCTCATCAGGAAATAAACAATTTCTCTCTGTCTCCATGAGCCAAAGCCTCGGGAACTAGACCTAGACAAACCTTTAAATCAATGGTTCTCAACCTGCGGGTCATAAACCCTGGGGTTCAAATGACCCTTTTCACAGGAGTTGTATATCAGATATCCTGCATATCAAATATTATTACATCATGATTCATAACAGCAAAATTGCAGTTATGAAGGAGCAGTGAAAATAATTTTATGGTTGGGGGTCACCACAACATGAGAAACTGTATTAAAGGGGTGCAGCATCCTTCTGACTGATGTACTGTGTTGTTTTCAGGGTGCCAAGCTTCTAGAAAGCCACAGTCCTGAATCTCAGAAGTAGGAAGCTGAGGCAGGAAGACTTGGAGTTCCAGGCTGGCTAGGGATACAGGGTGAAGTCAAAGGCAGCCCGTGAAACCGTGTCTCCGAATAAGAAGCATTACTGAACTTGTCATAGCCTGTACCCCAAGCCAGGTTCAGCCACTGGTCTTCAATTAGACAATTCAAAGAGTCAAATTAACTACAGGAAGTAGAAAGGGTAAGCTTATTCAATGTGACTCCATTGGGAAGAGGGATAGATAGATAGATTCAAACCTGTTTTTAGGGTCCTAAAATGAAATTAACGTTGAAATAGATGGCTAAGGATATGCACTTCTAAGCAGTCTTGGTCAAGGTTTAGTCCCGCCCACAGCAGCCCATCTTTGTCTAGTCCCGCCACCGTGGCCCATCTTTGTCTGGGCTCCATTCTCATCCTGTAAGGTCATGGGACAGACAAGCTGTTAGAGCGGTGTGAAATTTCTTTCAGGGAGGCAACTTCCTCCTGTCTGGGACCTCTTCTTTCTCCCAGCATGAGATTCCCATTTCTTTGGGATCTGCTTTCAATAGTCTGATGATCAAGTTGAGAGGCACCGGTGTCTCTTTAGAACGTCTTCATTTCTGAGGAACCTGTAACAGAGGTGAAGGGTGGATAGTGGATAAAGTAGGAGTTCAGTTCCCAGAATCCACATAAAAAGTCAAGCACGGTCTAATTCCAGAGCTGGGGAGGTAGAGACAGGCAGATCCCTGGAGGCCACTAGTCGCCTCAACTGCAAACCCCAAATCCCAGTTGAGAAACCCTGTCTTGAAAAACAAGTCGTGGATAGAGTGGGGTGGTGATGGCACACGCCTTTAATCCCAGCACTTGGAAGGTAGAGGCAGGCAGATCTCTGTGAGTTCGAGGCCAGGCTAATATATGGAGTGAGTTCCAGAACAGCCAGGGATAAAAAGCAAGTCCCGGGATGGAGAGATGACTTAGCAGTTAAGAGCACTGACTGCCCTTCCAAAGGAGCCAGGTTTGATTCCCAGCACCCCCATGGCAGCCAACTACTATCTCTAGCTCCAGTTCTAAGGGGATCCTCTGGCTTCCATGGGCACTGCATGCACATGGTACACATACATACATGCAGATAAAACAGGCATATACAGCTGGGGGAGGGGGTGGCTCATGCCTTTGATCCCAGCACTTGGGAGGCAGAGGCAGGCAGATTTCTGTGAGTTCAAAGCCAGCCTGGTCTACAAAATGAGTTCCAGGACAGCCAGGTCTGTTACACAGAGAAAACCTGCCACGAAAAACTAAAAAACAAAACAAACAAATAAAAAACTGCATATACAAAAAATAAAAATAAATGTAAAAATACTAAAAAAAAAAAAAAAGTGGGGGGCACGTCACTAGCTCCTGAGGAATGAATGAATGATACCGGATCAACCTCTGGCCTCTCCATATGTGTGCACACACACTTACATGAGCATACACACGACACACACACAAGAAAAGTAGAACAGAGGCTGGGAGGTAGCTAATGACAGAGTACTTACCTAGTATGGGGATCCCCAGCCCTCCCTTGTCCCGGCAGCCTGCATGGGTGGGCCATCCACCCACTAAGGCCTGAGGCCAGGTAATGATGGGCCTGGCTGCCCAGCCTGGCTAGACTAGCCAGGCAAGTGCTGGGGTGGAGGTGGCCATGTTTCCAAGGAATATAAAAAGACACTTTGCCGCCTCCTGGCTGGAGTCCCAGGGCCAGGGCCCAAGCAGAATGGCACGTGGAAGCGGGGGAGGGGAAGGTTCCAATTGAGGGAAGCAGAACTGGAACGTAGTGGACACAGTGACTCAGAGAGGACAGCTGTTAACTTACTTTCCCTCCAATTAGGGTATGACTTTAGTTTCTAGGCAGCTTACTGTTGTAATTTGTTTTTGCTCTTTTGGGGGCCCTGCCACTCAGCTCCCAAATAAATCACACACGGAGGCTTATTCTTAATTATAAATGCCCGGCCTTAGCTTGGCTTAGTTTCTAGCCAGCTTTCCTTAAATTAATCTTTTGCCTCTGGGCTTTTCCTGTTCTCTAACTTCTGTAAATCTTACTCTTACTCCAAGACTTGCAATGTAGTTGGGTGGCTGGCCCCTGGAGTCCTCCTTCTCTGACTCCTCCATCTTAGATCTCCCCTCCTAGTTTTCTCCATATATATATATATATATGTATGTATGTATGTATATTCTCAGCCTGCCAGCCCCACCTATCCTTTCTCCTGCCTTTCTATTGGCCATTCAGCTCTTTATTAGAACATCAGGTGTTTTACACAGGCACAGTAACACAGCTTCACAGAGTTAAACAAATGCAATCTAAACAAAAGTAACACATTTAAAATATTATTATTATTATTAAATATAATTAAAATAATATTCCACTACAGCAGCTGGTTTTTCAAACCTCCCTATTAGGTGCTGGGGGGTCTGTCTCAGTGGTAGAGCACCAGTCCAGAATCCCTCTGCGAGGGGGCTAGGGCATGGTTAAGCAGGTGCAAGACCCTTGGCTCCTTCCCGAACATTGCACTGTATTTGCCCATGACGCTGGCCATTATCCCGTTACCACGATCTGCATCACCATCTATCTGGCTTTCAGGCCACTTCCTCACAGCACACAGAGGCCCATCAGGCCTCATAGTAAGACCACCCCCTCTCACCCACCTCTCCCCTCCTCCAAGGACTTCATTTCAGGTGACCTGGTCTTGGACGGCTTCCGTCTGTTTCGGCTTTGAGAGACAGTCACTCAGCCCCACACAGCCACGGAACCCGAGAAGCCCCTCTAGTCTGGTAGACTAAGCTCTTTTTACCTAACCCTGCAGACTCTCCAAGTAAAGAAAGCTTGGTGTCAACAAACCTTTCTAAGAACCTGTGGGAACAGGCTGGGCGCTGGGCTAGCAGCCTTCCTAAAACAGGAAGTGGCCTTATCTCCCTACTCAGCCACCAGATCAGAATGAGAAAAACCTAGGTTGCTGGGTGGTGGTGGCAGCAGCAGTGGCTCCAGTGCACACCTTTAATCCCAGCACTCAGGTGGGTCTCTGTGAGTTCGAGACCATCCTGGTCTACAGAGAGAGTTCCAGGACAGCCAGGGTTACACAGAGAAGCCCTGTCTCGAAAAACCAAAATTATTATAATATATGAAAAAGCCAAGGTTCTGAGGTTCTGGGAGCTGACATGACATCCCAGGCTGCTCCCATAAGGACCAGACCAAGATGCATACACAGTGAGCTGCAGGATGCTTTAGGCTTTTGGTTCCTATTTATCTCCCACTTGCTAAAGGCTTCTAGGAAACTGTACCTCTGAGCACAGCCCCAACCCTTCCTTCCTTCCTTCTTTCCTTCCTTCCTTCCTTCCTTCCTTCCTTCCTTCCTTCCTTCCTTCCCTCCCTTCCTTCTTTTCTTTCTTTCTTTCTTTCTTATATTCTTTATTATTATTAATATATATATTTTTTCGAGACAGGGTTTCTCTGTGTAGCCCTGGCTGTCCCGGAACTCACTCTGTAGACCAGGTTAGCCTCAAACTCAGAGATCTTTTTTTTGGGTGGGAGGGGACTGGAAAGATGGTTCAGTGGTTAAGAGTACATACTGCTCTCGTAGTTATCAACACTGCCAGACAGCTCACAGCTACCTATAACTCCAGCTCCAAGCAATCCAATGCTCTTTCTCGACTTCATGAGCATTGTGTGTGAACACAGCCCATACACGAACACAGACACATAATTAAAAATGATAAAACTCAGGTCCTCTCAAAGAGAAGTACATTCTCTTAACCACTGAGCCATCTTCCAGCCCCATTTATGTTTTGAGACAGAGTTCCACTAAATTACCCAGGCTAGCCTTAAATTCACCCTATGCCCTAGATAAGCCTGGAACTTTCAATTCCCCTGCCTCAGCTCCCCAGCAGCTGGGTTGACAGGCCTCTATTACCAGACTGGGACCATCTGTGATTGGCATGAGTAACTGGGACAGGCGTTGGGTTAATTGAAGAGCTGTGGGTAGGTAACAGGGCATCAGAACAAAGGGAGACAGAGCTTCCCTGGTGGATGGAGAGAGTGTGTCCAAGCCAGGACCAGCCCTGACCGACCGACCTCCTGAATCAGCAGCTCCCTAGCCCTGAATCAAGGCAGACCTGTCTCCAGGGGGCTGAGCAGGGGCACATTTGGGATCCTCCACAGTGCTTCCTCGGGAGCATGAGAGAATGGTAGGACCAGCACCCTGCCCAGGCCACACACCCCATGACGTGAGTTTACAGAGAGAAAAGCTCTCGCCTCTGTGACACACCGAGGGACTGAGAGAAACTAGCCAGGCTGACCACGAGACTCCCTGGGAGACAGCCAGTGAGTCAGCTGTGAAGAGGACAAAACTCACGGGAAGCCCGGGGATCCCAGCCCTGAGTGACTCAGAGGTCACATGACCCCTCCCTGCCTCCAGCGCAGAGGCCTCCCTCCTGCTCCATACGTCCACTCCTGGCATCACCCTGGCATCGCCCCCAGCACGGATAATACCCTCTCTTGCCACCCATGGATTCTTCGTCGGCCCAGGAAGTCCAACTGCCGGCTTTAGGCTCTTCAGCTTTGTGTATGTTTATATGGGCATATGTGTTTGTATGTGTCTGCGTGTGTGTCCATGTATGTGTCAGGCCACATGTATGTATGCGTGTGTGTGTCTGTGTGTGAGATGTCAACATCAACTGTCTTCCTCAATTGGCCCCAGAGACCAAACTCAGAGCTTCTTCACCTGCTGAGACATCTTGTTTGTTTTCACATGGGTACTGGGTTCGAATGTGGGGCCTCATGCTTGAGAAGGATGTAGAAGCCTTCCTACCTAAAAAGCCATTTGACCAGCCTGCCACTGGTCTCTCCCTTTGACTGGGGACTCCCTCATTCAGCTAAGGTGGCTGCTTAGGGAAGCCCCACGGATCTGCCTGTCCTGCCTCCCCCACATAGGATTCTAAACAGGCACCACCAAGTCTAGCATTTACATGGGTTCTGGGGATCCCAACTCGGGGCCTCACATCTGTGCCACAAAGTCCTTGTCAGCAGAACCATCTCCCCAGCCCCTCTTGGTCCTTTATGCCACACACACCTCCCCCTGTCCAGCCTAGAAGCCAGCTGCTCTGGCTTAACTCTGAATCAACCTAGGGTGGAGAAAGGCTGCATCCCCTGGGGACAGGAGGCAGGGCAGAGCCCAGAGCAGCCAAGCCTGTGGTTGGTTTTGAACTCTTTAATTATTCAATGCTCTTTTTATACCAGGGCTTAATCAACAGGGTTGGGATGTTTGAAGGCTTCCTAAACGCTCCCCACAGAGCTCAGATCCACCTCTCTGCCCTTCCCCTCACCCTCCTTCTGTTGGTACACTCCCAGGCTTCTTTCTGCTTGAAGAAGTGTACTGAGAACAGTAGCAGCCACAGCAGGTGTCTCTGTCCACAGTAGCTCTGCCTTTCTGGATCCCACCCTACCATATCTCACACACCTAGGTGTACAGCACACAGCCCTTGTTTGTGTCTTTCTGTCTGACTTTCCCCTCTTTCCCTTCTGGTCTGTCTGCCTTCCGTTCTGCAGTGCCCAGACCCAGGGCTTTCTACATACTAGGCAGGTGTTCTACCACTGAACCAACCCCCAGCCCCTCACTGGGAGATTCTAGGCAGGTGCCTTACCACTGAGCCACACCCCAGCCCCTCACTGGGGGATTCTAGGCAGGTGCTCTACCACTGAGCCACACCCAAGCACCTCACTGGGGGATTCTAGGCAGGTGCCCTACCACTGAGCCACTCCCCAGCCCCTCACTGGGGGATTCTAGGCAGGTGCTCTACCACTGAGCCACACCCAAGCACCTCACTGGGGGATTCTAGGCAGGTGCCCTACCACTGAGCCACTCCCCAGCCCCTCACTGGGGGATTCTAGGCAGGTGCTCTACCACTGAGCCATACCCCAGCCCCCCACTGGGGATTCTAGGCAGGTGCTCTACCACTGAGCCACACCCCAGCCCCTCACTGGGGGATTCTAGGCAGGTGTTCTACCACTGAGCCACACCCCTTACTCCTTGTTCCTTTTGTTGTTGTTACTGGGGTTCGGGGCTTTTGTTGTTGTTGAAACAGGGTTTCACTATGCAGCTCTGGCTGGCCTTAAATTCACAGAGTTCTACCTGCGTCCACTTCCCAGTTGCTGGGATTGAAGGCGTGTGTCACCATACCTGGCACTGGGTTTTTGTGTGGTAGGAGTCAAGCTCTCATACTAGCCTGGCCTGGCATCTCAGCGGTTAGTTCTCCTGCCTCTAACTCCTTCCTGTTGCTCTCTCTGATAGGGTCACTCCAGACCCCAGGACATCAGGAAGCCCTTCCCTAGTTCCATTACTATTGACAAGCCCTGCTTGCCACAGAAATCTCCAGAGTGGTCCATTTGTGGTCCATGTGGCTTCATCAGGTCCCCAGGCTCAGTGGCTTTTCAGTCACAAAAAAAAGAAATCTTGAGGGACTGCAGAGATGGATCAGCAGTTAAGAGCACTTGCCCCTCTTCTGGTCTCCAAGGGCACTTGCACTTATATGGCCCACACACAGACACACATAAATCAAAAGAAAGCCTAGCAGGATTTGGTGGTGCACACCTTAATCCTAGAATTTGGGAGGCAGAGGCAAGCATGTTTCTGTTAATTCAAGGCCAGCCTAGTATAAAAAGCAAGGAAGTTCCAGGACAGCCAAGGCTGTTACACAGAGAAACTCCTGTCTCAAAAAACCACACACGCCAGGCGGTCGTGGCGCACACCTTTAATCCCAGCACTCGGAAGGCAGAGACAGGTGGATCTCTGTGATTTCGAGGCCAGCCTGGTCTACAAAGCGAGTTGCAGGAAAGGCGCAAAGCTACACAGAGAAACCCTGTCTCGGAAAAAAAAACAAAAACCCACACACACAAAAAAAAAAAAGAAAGAAAGAAAATAAAAGGAAGAAAGAAAATAAAAGAAAGAAAGAAAATAAAAGGAAAGAAAATAAAAAGGAAAGAAACAAACAAAAAACAAAGAAAGAGAAATAAACTAAGAAACACAAAATAAAACAAAAGGACTCATAAGCATGGCCCTAGATGGGAACCACAGGCCATCAATGAAAATGAAAACATGTCATCAATTCCAAGTCACTTCCTCATTCACTTATTAGTCAGCTGCTTACTTACGTCTGTCTTCCCCTGCCAGCAGGTAAGTTCCAGGAGGGCAGAGGCCTGGTGTTTAGATCCTGTAAATAGTGCTTCACTACTGGATCTGATAATATACACACGAAACCCGCCCTGCTCTATAGACTGAGGTACAAGGATCAGGAAATCTAGGCTGCCTGAGATGACATCGTGCTTTTAACATCAGCCCGGGCAACGTAGACCTGGCTCAAAATGTAATGCTGGGCAAGGAATGTAGCTCAGGAGTAAATTGTTTGCCTAGAATCACCAAAGAAGGATTTGGGAATGTGAGTCAGATGTAGAGCACCTGCCTAGAATCCCCCAGTGAGGGGCTGGGGTGTGGCTCAGTGGTAGAACACCTGCCTAGAATCCCCCAGTGAAGGGCTGGGGTGCAGCTGCTTCTTTCTTGCAAGACCCTGGTTCTCTCTTCAGCATTGAAAAGGGGAAAGGGGTCGGGCAGCGGTGGCCCACGCCTTTAATCCCAGCACTTGGGAGGCAGAGCCAGTCAGATCTCCATGAGTTCAAGGCCAGCCTGGGCTACAGAGCAAGATCCAGGACAAGCACCAAAACTACACAGAGAAACCCTGTCTCGAAAAAAACGAAACAAAACAAAAAAGAAAGAGAAGGGGAGGGGAAAGGCACCTGGACATAGCAGGGGTGCATAGTGGAAGCTTTTTTTGATGTCCTACATTCTCAGTCAACCATAGCCTCCTCCTGCTTGTTCCCTCTGTAGTAGAAAAATCTCCCCCTCATCTTTCCTGCTGCCTCTCTACCTCCCAAATGCTGGGACTGTCAGCCTGGCCACCACGCCCTGCTCATTTGGGTTCTTTCATTTGTTTGTTTTGTGATGCTAGAGATTAAACTCAGGACATTTAGTTACAGGAGGGAAATGTTCTACCACTGAACTATACCCCAGTATTATAAGTTCATTATACGGGAAAGCGGCCATGTGCAATTTGAGCTCAATTAGAAACTGGCTCACGCCTTCAATCCCAGCACTCTGGAGACAGAGGCAAGTGGATCTCTGGGAGTTCGAGACTTGCCTGGTCTACACAGCAAGTTCCAGGCCAGCCAGGGAGACAGTGAGACCTTGTCTCAAGGACAACAAATTGAAGCTGGCTGCAAAAGCAGGTCAGCCTCTCACCTTAGACTCAAACCTATTTGTGTCAAGAGCCTTCCAAGAATCCGGTCTGTTAATGGCCCTGCCGTAAAAAACAGCCCCAAAGTAAAAACACTGTATCTTTAACAGCAGTTAAAAAGTAAGCAACAAGTGTTAATTAGCAACAATGTTACTCGTACTTATCCCATGGTATAAACGCGGCTGCAGTGGAGAGAGAAACCTCAAGACAAGCCAGAGAAACCGGAAGGTGAACCTGGAAAAGGAAACTCAGCCTTGGGCTGAACTCTAGCTGACCGCCTCAGCTTCCCCATTAGTTTCTGCCGAATGTTGTCAGCTCCTGGTTTGATGACATCACCTCTATGGGCTGCCAATTTTTTTTTTTTTTAACTTGGAAGCCAGGGCCTCGATCATATCAGGAACTCCAGTTGGCCGCCTCAAAGTGACTTCCTTGACGGATTTCTGCTGGATGTTTATAAGCCTCAGATTCGATTTTGTTTGTTTGTTTTTGTTTTGTTTTTCTGAGACAAAATTTCTCTGTGTAATAGTCCTGGCTGTCCTGGAACTCACTTTGTAGACCAGCCTGGCCTTGTACTCACAGAGATCCGCCTGCCTCTGCCTCCAGAGTGCTGGGATCAAAGGCGTGCGCCACCACCGCTGCCTCCACCACCACCTGGCTCGATTTTGTTTTGTTATCACACATCCTGTTAACGTGTTCAATTCCAGTGCTTAGAGCATTCTTTTTTTTTTTTTTTATGTCTATTTCTTATTTTATGTGTCTTGCCTGCATGCATGTCTGTGCACCAAGTACACATACAAGGCCTACAGAGCCCAGAAGACAGTGTCAGTTCCCCTGAGACTGGAGTTACAGAAGAACGTGAGCCAACAAGCGGGGGCTTGGAGTCAAACCCAGGTCCTCCACAAGAGCAGCCAGTGCTCTTAACCACTTGGCCACTTCTCCAGCCCCCAAAGCTTAGAATATTAAAGTGACTTAGTCAGGGTTAGAATCCAGGGCCACTGGTCACCAATGCCAAGGGGTGTGACTACAACAGGCATCAGTTCCCATCAAGTTTATTTGTAAGACATCACTACGCCCCAGCTGACCCCAGCAGAATCCATACACACAAGTAACATTATATGGACTCAACGGTTATATTTAGGAACACATATGCATATACAAATATTTTTATATATCCCCAGCAATCGGTGTTGGGAGGCCATGAACTTGAAGGAAAGCAGAGAGGGTTATATGAAAGGGTTTGGAGGGAAGAAAGGGATGGGAGAAATGTAATTAAAATACAATCTCAGGGGGATCGGAGAGATGGCTCAGTGGGTAAGAACACTCGCTGCTCTTGCAGAGGACCCAGGTTCAGTCCCCATGGCCCTCATGGTCATTTACCATCATCCCTCATTTCAATTCCAGTGGATCTGATGCCCTCTTCTGGACCCATGAGCACCAGGCATGCCTGTGGTGCGTGTCCATCCATCCATCCATCCATCCTTACGTACATACATACATACAGGGAAAACACTCATACACATAAAATAAAACAAGTAAGTCTTTAAAAAGAAAAAAACTAAAATCTCAAGAACAAAAAAAGAAACTCAGAAAAAAAAAAAAAAAACAAAACTCAGAAGTCTACAAACCCTGAAGCTCAGGGTGGAAATCCTGATATCCCCAGGAACCAGAGTATGTAACCTCTAATAAAGTGCAAGCCCCAAAGAAAGACGTCAGGTGACTGAAGACGCGGCTCAGCAGTTAAGAGTACACATGGCTCTTGCACAGAACCTGAGTCTGTTCCCAGTTCTCAACTTGAGCTCTAGGGAATCCAGCGCCCTCATTTGGTCTCTGCAGACACTGCACTCACATGTACTAACCCACACTCAAGACACAAAAATATACACACAAATTAAAAAATAAAGACTAAGCTGGGCAGTGGTGCTGCACGCCTTTAATTCCAGCACTTAGGAGGCAGAGGCAGGTGGATCTCTGTGAGTTCGAGGCCAGCCTGGTCTACAGAGCGAGTTCCAGGAGAGCCAGGACTGACCAAAGAAACCCTGTCTCGAAAAATAAAAATAAATAAATAAATAGATAGATGAATAAATGCCTGGTGTAGTGACACACACCTCTAATCCCAGCACTCAGGAGATCTCTGTGAATTTGAGACTGACCTGGTCTATGGAATGAGTTCCAGGACAGCCAGAGCTATGTAGTAAGACCCTGTCAAATAAATAAGGGGCCAGAGTGACTTAGTGGTTAAGAGCACTGACTGCTGCTCTTCCAGAAATCCTAGGTTCAAGTGCCAGCACCCACACAGAGGCTTACAACTGTCTGTAACTCCAGTTTCAGGGGATCTGACGTCTTCTTCTGTCTTCCAAGACCCCATTCCCCCCGCCCCCATCACCTGCTGCAAGACATAAATGTGGGCAAAGCATCCATACTCATAAAATTAAAAATACAATAAAATTAAAGTTATTCCTTTTAAAAAAATAGGGATGCGGCTATGCCTCAGTGGTAGAATGCCTATGCAGCATTCATGAGACCCTAGCTTTAATTCCCTGTACCACCAAAAAATAAATTTTATTTTTTGTTTATTCATTCATTCATTCATTCATTTATTTATTATTATTTATTTATTTTTTGAGACAGGGTTTCTCTGTGTAGCCCTGGCTATCCTGGAACTCACTCTGTAGACCAGGCTGGCCTTGAACTCACAAAGATCCGCCTGCCTCTGCCTCCTGAGTGCTGGGATTAAAGGCGTGCGCCAACATCACCCTGATACAAATAAAAAAAAATTTTTTTTTTTTTTTTGGTTTTTTTTCGAGACAGGGTTTCTCTGTGTAGCTTTGTGCCTTTCCTGGGACTCACTTGGTAGTCCAGGCTGGCCTCGAACTCACAGAGATCCGCCTGGCTCTGCCTCCCGAGTGCTGGGATTAAAGGCGTGCGCCACCACCGCCCGGCCCAAATAAAAATTTTTGAGACAGAGTCTCACTATGTAGCCCGGGGTGACGGGAACTCATATAGACCAAACTGGACTCAAATTCAGAAAGACCCACCTGCTTCTGCCTCTGGAGTGCTGGGGTTGAAGGCGTGCACCACGAAGTTAGGCAAAAATAAAATCTTAAAACAAAAACAAACTTCAGAGGGAGAGAGAATGGTGTCCTCAGGGACACTGTCCACACCAACCTCAACTTCCTGACCCCAAGCTTCCTTCTCTCACCAGGGCCAGAGATTAGCTCTGGACAGCCATCGCTCTTGCTAGAGTCGCCCTCTCCTGTTTGTTAATGGGAACTGCGGCTTCCAAAATGTCCCACAAAGTTTGACAGAACTTTTGAAAATCTCATACGGTACAGGAGGATGGAGAGGTACGGCCGTTGGAACAGGATGCTAAGGCACCTCCAAACTGGCTGCCTATGTGGAGAACCAGAGGTGGGATTCTTTTTACGTTTACAAAAGGTAACAGTTGTGGAGTGCTGGAGATCTGAGTCTGTCCTCTCCAGGGTCCACGCTACCTGGCAGGATGTTTAGTCTGGGTCCGGTGCGCCTTAGGTGTCTGCGGAGGGAATAGCCAGTGTGACCGAGGCTGTGACATAGTCTGAAAAGGCCACCCTAAGACAGGAATATGAGATGCCTGGAGACTGAATGAAAAGAGGGGCCCATCCATCCCTGGTGGGGAGCTATGGCACCGGGCGCAAGAGCATCCCTAGTGGAGTTGAACGTCCCTGCAGCTTGGCCAGCTTGCTTATTTAAAGTGTGTGTGTGTGTGTGTGTGTGTGTGTGTGTGTGTGTTTGGGGGGTGTGTGTGTGTGTGTGTGTGTGTGTGTTTGGGGTGTGTGTGTGTGTGTGTGTGTGTGTGTGTGTGTGTGGTGTGGTGTGGTGTGTGCATGTAGAGGTCAGAAAACAACCCACTGAAGTTTTCTTCTCCCACCTTGTGATTTCTGGGAACCAAACTCGGCCTCAGTGGCAAGCAGCTTCACCTCACTGCCCCACCCCACCCCTGCCCTCAACTCTCTGCACACAACCACCCAACCTCTGCTTGGTCTTGTGGAATACTGACACCCTGAGGACCCAGCTGGGAAAGAGTCCTTTCAGGCTAGTCCTGATGTAGCATGTCGGAGGAGGAGGAGTGTACGCCTGGGTGAAAAAGAAGGAAGAGCGAGGAGCTGTAGGAGACACCTTGCGTCTTTTCCCAGCAGCCTCCACCCCTTCAAAGGCGGAGACCCTTCCCACACGCTCAGGATGGGCGGAGAGCCCCACCTACAGGACCTGAAGCTCCGCGCACACGCTCACCTATCACTCATCTAGCCACTAGATGGCCCTGTCCACATCCTCCAGATGGATTTGATGGGCCGCCTGCAATAAGGTCAGAAGCCCCGCCCACATGGTTTACGGATAGACTGGGAAACTCCGCCCACAGGGATACTTTGGACTGAATGGCCCCGCCTACAGGCTCACCTAGAGAAGAGCCGCTGAGTTTAAACCTCGCCAGCTAACCCTCCGAAAATCCGGGAGAGATGGCCAGCACCTACAGGGTGGCTCACAACCATCTGTGACTCCAGTTCTAGGGGATCCGACGTCCGCTTCTGACCTCCGCCAGCACCAGGCATGCGCATGGTGCACATATACACATATACACATACAAAACATAAATACAGGCAAAACACTCACATTAACTAAACTAAATAAATCTAATTTTTAAAAAAGAAAGAACCCCCTTGCCCTATCCTAGGCCCATTCATCAAGTTCCTGCTTCTTCATCCCCTGCCGCCCGTCCTTAACCTCCCCAGGGAGAATGAAAGCTCAGACAGCAGGAGGACCCTCAGGTTTCAGTAGGGGCACAAGGGGAATAGGGGCACAAGGAAGGGGGCTAGAGTGGGCCAGGGGATTCAGGGATCTAGTCTGAAACCAGGAAGAGCCCTTGGCCAGGCTCCCTGGCACCCCCAGGCTGGGTTCCGTTGAATCTGGCAAAAAAAAAAAAAAAAAAAAAAAACCGGAAGAAAGTGATCTTGGGCAGGGCCTGTTTATGACTTGGTGAAACCTAGCCCTGGGGAGAGAGAAGTTTCTCCCGAGGGGGAGGGGTAGGCAGGTGTGACTCACCTCTTCTTCACCTACTTAGTGACACCTAAGAGCCTGGGAATTACCCCCAGAGCAGCCAACCAGGTCAGACTGAGAGAAAACAGTTCCACCTTGGCCTGGCCACTCTCACCTCACACCTTCCTAATGTCCCCCACAGAAGGGAAAAGGCTGTAGCCAGAACTATGGACTTTCTGGGTGAGAATCCAACACACTGTCACACCAGGCAGAAACAAACCAAAACCCATCTATCCTTAGACTCAGTATGTAGTAAGGGCTTGAAGGAGGCATGCAGGAGGCAGGCAGGATGCAGGTCTAGGCCCTCATGACCCTGCTGCAGAAGACAGACACCAGGAAACCTACAAAGACCAGCTCCCACACAAGGCCCACCCACACCTATCTGCCCCAACCAGTTTTGCTTCTCAAATGGCCCTTAGGGGGCCCGGAAGTTGGAATGAGAAGCCAGAGAGCCCTGGGGCAGCCGAGACCAGAAGGAAATATATAAACTGCCTTTTCCCTGATCTAGAGCCAAGCAAACTTTCGCCGAAAACCCCAAGAGGGAAGCTCAGAATGCACACATCTCTGTGACATCCTGATAACCCAGAGGGTGGACTGTCACATGGTGCCCATGGATATGCCCTTTGGCTTTGTAGTTTGGTTGTGGTTTGGTTTGTTTTTGGTTTCTTGACACAGGGTTTCTCTGTGTATCCCTGTCTGTCCTAGAACTCACTCTGTAGACCAGGCTGGCCTCAAACTCAGAGATCCACCTGCCTCTGCTCCCAAGTGCAGTCGTGTGCCACCACTGAAATGAATGATAAACGGCGCTGGTGATCTCCTGGAAAGGCCACGAGCCATGACCACGACTACCTGGTTACAGAGAGCTTTATTAGGAGGAAGAGGGGCGTGGGGTACAAGAGAACCAGGCCTGGGAAGGAGCTCAAGCAAAGAGCAGAGAGCAGAGGGAAAGATGGTGGGATGGGGGGAGAGCAAGAGAGGGTACGTCCGGCTTTTTTTAAGGCGCAGATTGTGTGACCACGCTGCGCGCACGTAGCTGCCAATGCACACTGATGACATAAGATGCAAGACCCCAAACAGTGCATGTGTAACTGGAGTAAGGGCAGAATTTTACCAACCACTGCCTGGCCGTTTTTGTTATTTAATGCTGGTGACTGAATCCTGGCTGTGCATCTGCTAGGCAAGAGCTCTACCTCTGACCTACATCCCAGCACTGTGCCCAACTATTTTTAATGTCAAATTAAAAAATAATAACAAGCCGAGCATGATGGGGCACACCTTTGATCCCAGCACTCAGGCAGATCTGAGTCCAAGGCCAGCGTGTTCTACAGAGTGTTCTAGGACAGTTAGGGCTTCGTAGAGAAACCTTGTTTCGAACAAACAAACAAAATAAAAAACAAAAGTAACAGTCATGATAAAGGGGGCGAAGGATGTGAGCTTGCCAGCATGCACGAAGCCCCATTGGTTCTGATTCCCAACACTGCAGAAACTGGCCGTGGCTGCACACACCTATCCCAGCACATGGGAGCTAGAAGCAGGAGGATTAGGAGTTCAAGGTCATCCTCAACTACACAACTAGTCTGAGTCAGGGTCTCAGCGTAGCCCAGGCTGGCCTCAAACTCACTACGTAACAGAGGATGACCTTGAGGTCCTGCTATCTGAGTCCACCTCCGCAGTGCTGGCATTACAAGCTTGCTTCAGGCTACCACAGGTCTGAGTGTCTGGTCAGCCAGCTGTAAACTAAGGCTCTCTCTGTCCTCTCCTTGTGGTTCATTTGTTTCTGGAGGCTCTTCCTAGTTCCCAAGACAATAGCTTAATGTTTACTAGCTTTTGCTAAAGGCTATGACAGGGCCAGGTGTGATGACTCATGCCTGTAATCACCAGCTACTAGAGAAGTAGAGGCAGGGAGATTAACAGTTCAAGGCCGAACCAGGTACGGTGGTGCATGCCTTTAATCCCAGCACTGGGGAGGCAGAGGCAGTGATCTCTGTGAGTTCAAGGCCAGCCTGGTCTACAGAGACAGTTCCAGGAAGAACAATACTACACAGAAACCCTGTCTCAAACAAAAAACAAACAACGGAAAAAAGCCAAACAATAACAAAAAATAAACAAACAAAAAGTTAAGCCTATCTGAGATATTTAGTCAGGTCCTGTCTTCAAATTAAAAAAAAAAAAAATCTGATGGGCTAGGGGCCTAGACTCAGTTTTCAGTATGCCAAAAAGCAAATAAACAATCAAAAAAGCTCTGGTGAGTTAAAGCCTGGGTGTGTGAGTCCAGTCCCCAGGATACAAGTGTAGAGGGTGAAAACTGATTCCCAAAACCTGTCCTCTGGCCTCCACAAGTATGCTGTGGCATGTGCATACACCCATACAAACACAATAAATAAATTAAAATGCAATGGAAATTTAAACTCTAAATAAAATAGAAAGAATACATGCCTTACCTTAGTTAGGGCTTTTATTGCTGTGATGAAACACCATGACCAAAGGGCAAGTTGGGAAGGAACAGGTTTATTTGGCTTACACTTCCATATTGCTGTTCATCACTAAAGGAAGTCAGGACAGGAACTCAAACAGGGCAGGAACCTGGAGGCAGGAGCTGATGCAGAGGCCATGGAGGGATGCTGCTCACTGGCTTCCTTCCCATGGCTTGCTCAGCCTGCTTTATACAGAACCTAGGACCACCAGCCCAGAGATGGCACCATCCACTATAGGCTGGGCCCTCCCCCATTGATCACTGAATCAGAAAATGCCTTACAGCTGGATCTCATGGAAGCATTTCCTCAACTGAGGCTCCTTCCTCTCTGATGACTCTAGCTTGTGTCAAGTTGACACACAAAACCAGTCAGTACAATACAGATAATGGGATGGATGGAAAGAAGGCCAGAGAAGAGATGTGGCTTCCCACAGCCACCATACAGGAAACTCCTAGTGTTGGCAAAATAGATATACCCTGAACCTAGTTTTTTGGTTTTGTGGTTTGTTGTTGGGTTTTTTGTTTGTGTTTATAGGGCTTTTTTTTTTTTTTTTTTTTTTTTTTTTTTTTTTTTTTTTTTTAAGACAGGGTCTCACATAGCCCAGGCTGACCTCAAACCCATTACGTGACCCTGAACTTCATTTAGACTTTTTGTTTTTGCTTTTTGAAACAGGGTTTCTCTGTGTAGCCCTGGCTATCCTGGAACTAGCTCTGTAGACCAAGGTGGCCTTGAACTCAAGAGATCTGCTTGCCCCTACCTCCCAAGTGCTGGATCAAAGGCATGCGCCATCACTCTGATCTTCATTTAGATTTTTTTTTATTTTACTTTATATGTATGAATGTTTTTATCTGCATGCATATTAAGTGTGTCAAATGCATTCCTGTAAGGGGTTATGGATGGTTGTGACCCATGATATGTGTGCTGGGAATCAAACCTGGGTCCTCTGCAAGAGTAACAAATACTCTTTTTAAGCCCTGAGCCATCTCTCCAGTCCTAACCTTGAACTTTTCTCCCTGCTTCCATGAGCTCTATCTATGGTGTTGGAATTATTTGTATATATCACCCAGCCCCGTTTAATGTTGTGCTGAAAATCAAACCCAGCGCCTCAAACATGCCAGGCGAGCACCCCACCTTTGAAGCCACATTTTCAGCCTCGCCTTTGGGTCTCTTTGGAGGCATCATTGCAGAGGTGAGATTGAACTGCGCAAGGTCATGTCTAGACAAAGAGTACATTCTAAGGCTGATGGATGGAACAGGAGGCAGCCAGCAGGGCCCGTCTGTTCACATTCCTCTTGGTCTCTAAACATTTCTTCCCCCATGTGATGAAGGGCACAGTGGCCTGAAATAGGGGGCTTATGGTGTATTCCCAGACACCGTAGATAAGAGAACTGCTTTTGCTTTTCAGTATTTTTGGTTTTTGCTTTTGAGACAGGTTCTCTGGGAGCCCAGCCTGTCATTAGACTCCATATATGACCCAATCTAGCTTTGAGCTCATAGCAATTCTCCTGCCTCATCTTCCCTAGTGTGAGAATTACAGGAGTACATCACCACATATGGCTTACATTTTTACATTTCTTTTTCCCAAGAAAAGATCTTTCTGTGTAGCCCAGGCTGACTTCAAGCTCCTGATCCCCCTGCCTCAACCTCCACATTGTTGAGATTATACATATAAGTAACTGAGCCTGGCTGTTTGTCTGTCTGTCTGTCTTGGTTTTCATTCATGTATCTTATCCAATAACTCCCTCCCCAAGGCAGGCCATAGAAATCAGAACTTTAGTTCTCCAAGGCACGGCAGAGACATCCATCTGCCCTTGACTTTCAGTATAGGAGCCAAAAACAAAATTCTCTGGCAGCAGTCAGGGGGCTGAGGCAGGGAGATCCTGAGTGTGAGACCGGCTTGTGTCACACAGTGAGAACTTACCTAAAATACATAAATAAATAAAATTTAGGGGCTGGAGAGGTGGCTCAACAGTTAAGAGCACCGGCTGCTCTTCCAGAGGTCCTGGATTAGGTTCCCGGCATCCACCTTTCGTAACTCCAGTTCCAGGAAATCTAATACCTTCTTCTGGCCTCCACGGCACCAGGCTGAAAGTGGTACACAGACATAAACACAGGAAAAACACCCATCCACATAAAATAATAGAAACATAAACTTAAAAATTTCTAAGTAATCCCAGCACTCGGGAGGAGAGCCAGGCGGATCTCTGTGAGTTCGAGGCCAGCCTGGGCTACCAAGTGAGTCCCAGGAAAGGCGCAAAGCTACACAGAGAAACCCTGTCTTGAAAAACCAAAAAAAAAAAAAAAAAAATTTCTAAGTAAAAAAAATTAATTACAAAATAAATTAAAATTAAAAATTTAAATTCAGTGTTATAGACCACTTGCTAAAAAAGGAAGTTAAATGCTCTAAATGGTTCCATACCTTCTGAATGGATATACCTAAGGAAAAAAATATATGCATATACATATACATGTATGTACACATGGGAATGGGCACAGAGGCACACATGTACAACTCCCACTTCTAGGGAGACTGAGGCAGAAAGATCAAAAATCTGAGACAAATTTGGGCTGCACAGTGAGATCTTGTCTCAAAATAAGTAAGTAAATAAATAAACACATAGCCAGACTCAGAGGGTAAAGACACTTGGCACTAAACCTGAGTTCATAAATGTTATCTCTGTGACTCACATAGTGTAAGGAAAGAATTGACTCCTGCAAGTTGTCCTCCGACCTCTGACCTCTAACCTACACACACACTGTGGTATACACATGTACATGTGTATGCACACATACTCTCACACACAAATGAATAAATAAATGTAATAAAATTAACACAAACACACCCTGATATGCTGTTGGCTCACACCTACAACCTCAGTACTTAGGAATGTAGGAGGTTGAGGGAGGAAGGTTGCTTTGGGTTGGAGGCCAGCCTGAATAAAGTGAGATTTTTTTTCTTGGCTTTTTGAGACAAGGTTTATCTGTGTAGCTTTGGTCCCTGTCCTGGAACTCACTCTGTAGACCAGAGCTGGCCTCGAACTCACAGAGATCCACCTGGGTCTGCCTCCCAAGTGTTGGGACTAAAGGCGTGTGCCACCAACCCCCAGCATTAAAGTAAGATCTTTAAAATGAAAAAACAAGCTGGGCAGTGGTGGTGGCATGCGCCTTTTTGGGGGAGGGTGAGTTTCGAAACAGGGTTTCTCTGTGTAGTTTTGGTGCCTGTCACAGAGATCCACCTGCCTCTGCCTCCCGAGTGTTGGGATTAAAAGGCAGAGGCAGAGGCAGAGGCAGGTGGATCTCTATGAGTTTGAGGCCAGCCTGGTCTACAGAGTAAGTTCCAGAACAGCCGGGGCTACACTGAGAAACACTGCCTTGAAAATCTCCTCCCCCAAAAAATCAAAAATAAAAAAATAGGGCCCCCAGCTCCCATCTTGCTCCGGACGTCCCTTTTGGAATACTGAAAAGGGGAAAAAAAAAAAAATGTGGTGTCCTCCTAAAAGCCTAGAACACAAACCTTTGAAAACTAAGTTATGGGAGCATGGGCCACATGTTCTACAATGAAGTCATGTTTTGATGGAAAGCTGGATACTGTATACATGACATCAATCATTAAATTCACTGTTTCAAAACGTGAAAAAAAAAAAAAAAAAAAAGATTAAAAAAAAAAATAAAATAAAAAAAAATAAAATAAAAAAATAGCCGGGCGGTGGTGGCGCACGCCTTTAATCCCAGCACTCGGGAGGCAGAGCCAGGTGGATCTCTGTGAGTTCGAGGCCAGCCTGGGCTACCAAGTGAGTTCCAGGAAAGGCTCAAAGCTACACAGAGAAACCCTGTCTCGAAAAACCAAAAAAAAAAAATAAAAAATAAAAAATAAACTAGCCTGGGGAAGGTGGCACAAGCCTTTAATTCTAGCATTTAGGAGGCAGAGGCAGGCCGATCTCTGAGTTCCAGGCCAGTCGGGGCTACAGAATGTCTCAGAACAACCACAACAAAATTACACTAAAAAGATTGTTTAAAATAATAAAAAAATCAGACAGAAAAGGATCTGGGGATGCAGTCAAACCTGCCTGGAATCTCCCAGTGATGTGCTGAACAAAACAAAATATATACTCTGTGTGTGTGTGTGTGTGTGTGTGTGTCTGTCTGTCTGTCTGTCTGTCTGTTGGTCGGTCTGTCTGTCTGTCTGCACATGTGCCACATAAGGACCAAAGGACAACTTTCAGGACTAGCTTCTCTGTTTCAGCTGTGTGAGTTCGGGGAATCAAACTTACGTCATCAGGCTTAGCTTCAATCACCTTGGCCCAATGAACCCTCTTGTTGGCCCACCCAACCCACTTTGGCTACAGTAGGAGACCTGGTCCAGCAGTAGCAAGATTGCCAAATGTGTCTCAGCAGCCAGTGAGGCTTGGATGGATTTGTGAATGGCAGCAGGGACTGAGGAGGTAGACAAGAAGTGAAACTCCAGTACAGACAAGCCATCGTCCACAGGGGTCTCAGTCCATGGCCTGGCCCCCAAGCAAGTAGGATGGCATATTTCGTTTGGTTTGGTTGCTAATTAGTTGGATCCTGACTGGGGGATTCTAGGATTCATGTGTGTTTGTTATTCTTTTCTTTCCCCTCATTATGTAGCTGAGAACTCACTATGTAGACCAGGTTGGCTTTGAACTCACAGAGAGATCCACCTCACTCTGCTTTCAAAGTGCTACCGTGCTGGGATTAAAGGTGTGTGCCACCAAGGCCAGCTTTTCCTTTTCTTTTTAAACTATGTATGCCTGTGTGCCTGCATAGGTTTATACACACCATTTGTGGGCAAGTGCCTTTGGAGGTCAGAAAGTTACAAGCAATGTGAACCGCCTAACGTAAGTGCTGGGAATTGAATCTCAGTTATCCGAAAGTAAGTACCTAACCATTGAGCCATCTTGCCAGTCCTGTTTTTGTTCTCTTGAAGAGGTCTCTCACTGCCTAGCCCAGGCTGGTCTTGAACTCCCGATCCTGTCCGTCCTCCGGCTTCTTTCTCCTGAGTGCTGAGATGGGCAGGTATGTCCCACCTCTCAACTAGCTTGTGTTTAAGCTGAATCCAATCTCTCTTTCCCACTCCAAGACACCATCACCATGGGCTGTTCGCAACTCAGATGGCAGTAAATGGACTCTACCTTACTATGCTCTGAAAGGTGTCACTGAGTCACTGAGAGTGAGACCAGGAACTCCCGCATGCCAGGCAAATTCTGTAGCAGTGAGCCACACCCTCAACTCCTCACATAGGGATTCTAAACAAATGCTCTACCATTGAGTCACAGATTAGTCCCTCAATAGGGGATTCTAGGCAGGTGCTCTACCCCTGAGCCACACCCCAGCCCCTCACTGGGGGATTCTAGGCAGGTGCTCTACCACTGAGTCACACCCTAGCCCCTCACTGGGGGATTCTAGGCAGGTGCTCTACCACTGAGCCACACCCCACCCCCTCACTGGGGGATTCTAGGCAGGTGCTCTACCACTGAGCCACACCCCAGCCCCTCACTGGGGGATTCTAGGCAGGTGCTCTACCACTGAGCCACACCCCAGCCCCTCACTGGGGGATTCTAGGCAGGTGCTCTACCACTGAGCCACACCCCCAGCTCCTCACTGGGGGATTCTAGGCAGGTGCTCTACCACTGAGCCACACCCCCAGCTCCTCACTGGGGGATCCTAGGCAGGTGTTCTACTCTTGGGCTACAGCCCAGACCTGAATAATTTGTCTGTAATGATTTTTTCTCCTTGTCACCATGGTGACTGTGGCCCCAATCCCCTAGAACAAGTGCCAGGGAGTCGGGACAAAAGAGATCCCTTGACACCCTGAGAGCCGCTGCGAGACTACAAGAGCCCATCCCCTTCAGCAGCAAGACTTCCCTTCAGCCCTTAGCTCAAAGGCAGCCAGGGGAGCCGAGCTGCTGCCTTGGCGTGGAGCGTGCCTCGGCCGGTGATCACGTGGGACCTCACCTAAGGTTGGGTAACCCCAGATAGCGCCCTATCTTAAATCAACTCCTCACTGCAGGCCTTGAAACCGGCTTTGTTTAACGTCTTGCTGTTTGGATGGAAATACCGATAAGGGCGCCTGGGTTTAAATAAACTTGGAAATCAACAGAGTGTACGGCTCGCCACTCTGTCGGGAGTGAGGCCGGGAGCTCAGCCGGCCCTGTACAGGTGGGGGGCGGGGACCTCGCGAGACCCTCCCCTCTGCTCTCTCCTCCTCCCGCCCACTCGCCCACCCCAGCCTCCACCCAAACATCCAAACGGGTCTCCTTCCCTCCTCCTGACCCTTCTACACTACTTTTCGTCTTCTGCCTCCTCTTCCTCGTCCTCCCCCCACTCTCTCCTCCCTCCCCTCCTTCCCCTTCCTTTTCCTCCTCCTTCTCCTCCCCTCCCCCTCTTCCTATTCTTCCTCCTCTACCTTCTCTTTCTCCTCTTCTTTTTGGCTCCTCCCCCTCCGTTGTATTTGAGAAAAGGTCTCATATATGCCATGTTGGTCTCAGACTCACTGCATAGCCAAGGAAAACCTAAAACTCCTGATCCTCCTGCCTCTACCTCCAGGAATCTTGGGATTACAGGTGTACACCACCGTCCCCAGTGTACATGGACCCGGAGATGAAACCCAGGGCTTCCCGCACACTAGGCGAGCACTCTACCAACCGGGCTACACTCCAAGCCCCCTTTTTACACTTGGCTTCCTTTGGACACTAGCCAGCATAGCCCAGGCTGGCCTCCAACTCCAGATCTCCCTGTGTGAGCCTCCAGAGGGCTGGGATTCCAGGAATTCATTTTTCTTTTTCCTTAGGATATCTCTCATGTAGAGTTGAAGAAGCAGACAGCTGGGGGTGGGGGGAGATTAAAGCCCCAGGCAGAACTTGTTTTTAGTCAAGGAACTGGAAAAGGAAGCATGACCCAGACAAGAACTGATTCTAACTGTGATAGTGAATCTTCACCATCAAAGTGACTGACTTTCCAATCGACTGGGAAATGATCCTGTGGAAGTGTCTACAAGGACATTTCCTGGAGCTTGGGCTGAGGGAAAGCCTACCCTGGATGTGGGCAGCACCATCTCCCCAGCTAGGACCTCAGACTGAACACAAAGTTAGAAGAAGAAGAAGAAGAAGAAGAAGAAGAAGAAGAAGAAGAAGAAGAAGAAGAAGAAGAAGAAGAAGAAGAAGAAGAAGAAGAAGAAGAAGAAGAAGAAGAAGAAAAGAGGAAAGGAAATGAGCAGTACCAGCATTGACTTTCTCTCTCTCTCTGCTTCCTGGCTGTGGCCGCTGTGTGACAAGAGTCTCAAGGCCCTGCCACCATGCCTTTCCCGCCATTGATGGACTATCTTCCCTTGACCTTTTTGAACTTGAGTATGTTGTGACAGCATTCAGAAAGAAAACTTAGGAAAGTCATGTGCAAACCCACACCAGCTCCAGCGAAGGACAGGCAGGGTTGCAGATTCAATTTCCACACTCACAAGATTGGAACGCAGCATCCCAACACCTCCAACAGGATGATGTTCTGACCTCTGCCCTCCTATGATCGCATCCAAGGACAGTGAGTTTCATCTACTCAGGAGGTACTGAGAAAACACCCTGGCTTCTGCCAACCACAGGGTTGACATCCCAGGAGGTCACCTTTACCCAACCATCAACAGAAACCTCCCAAGGGAGTTGGCAGGCCCACCCCTACCCACCAGTCAGAAGTCACCTTCTTCCCCTGCCCCAGACATCACTAAAAAATAAATAGAACCGGGACTTCTGCATCTGCCCATCAGTGATAAGAAAACACCCTGCCCTTCTTCCGCCAGCATGATGTCACAATAAAACTAAGACAGAAGGTTAAAGCAATGTCCAGAGTTCCAGGTCATAAAATGAGAAAAAAAAAATTCAGGATTCATTTGAAAATCACTCCTTGAGAAAGGCTGGGGGGTGGTACATCTCCCTAGAATTCTTCAGTGAGGGGTCAAGGTGTGACTCAGTGGTAGAGCACCTGCCTAGAATCCCCCAGTGAGGGGCTGGGGGTGTGGCTCAGTGTTAGAGTTCCTGCCTAGAATCCCCCAGTGAGGGGTTGGGGGTGTGGCTCAGTGGTAGAGCACCTGCCTAGAATCCCCCAGTGAGGGGCTGGGAGCCTGGTTCTGTAGTAGAGACTAAGTTTTCAGAGCACCTTGGGCTATAGAATGAAATCCTGACTCATAAGAACAAA